>NC_092059.1:6641458-6786458 GCF_039877785.1 Chaetodon trifascialis | reverse complement strand
GTGACGAAATCCCAGAGCTGAGGCTCTACGGAGGCCGATCGTTGCTGGTGCTTGAATGTGATTGGTTGGCTGCGGACTAAGGGAGTCCGTGATTGAAATAAGTGAAGTGTGTGAGACGGAGTTTGGGGTTTAGAGACTGTTTAGCTGTGTACGTCTGCAGATGGTGGCTGCTTTATCTCCTCCCTTTCATATTCAGACGAGCTGAACCTGCTGTCATTTGTAATATGCTGTCTAATTGGTGCAGAGAAGCGAGAATTGATGCCGCCTCAGAAACACTCTAACCCAGTGACAGTCGCCATCCTTCATCACATTTCCTTTCTCTCTGTTTGATGGTAATTAAGAACGATGAAAGAAACCGATGTGGAGTTTTAAACCCAACCAGACTTCTGGTTCATTTGAGGTTCATTTGAATCATTTTGGGTTTAACAATCGTTCCCTCGAGAAAAACCCAGATCATGTCGAGCGCTTTCTGTGAGGTTTTTCCTCGCTGCAACCTGAGTTTACATGATTTTTTTTTTTATTACTATCATTTTTGTACAGCGTGTGGTCAAAATAACGGAAACACGTGTTTCGTTTGGGGATGTTTTGTGGTTTGAGTCAGCTCATTTCTTGGATTTCAAGGCTGATCGCTACTAACATAATGACCCCATCATCATCTGTTGTGGGATGAGTGGATGAAATGTCAAGTGCTCCTCACTTGAGATCATATTTGGCTATTAAAAAGAAACTTGATGCCATGCTTGGAAATTCCCCCTTCTGCTGTCAATGTTCATGTTGTTTCCTTTAATTTGACCACACTGTCTACAAATGCACAATTTGCCCTGTATTAACTGTGTTTGAGTGAACCTGCTCTCTGAATTCATTCTTTTGAACGGTCATGACAGCTGAGATGAAGGGCTCAGCCGTAGGAAGTGTCTTCAGTCGGCTTAAACAACGTGTTAATCCTCTGATTTGGTGGAGAAGTAGAATCGGCGTGAATGTGAGCCTCCCGTGCGCCGGACAGGCATCGTTCACCGTTCACCAAGAACGTCAGCAACAATGACCTTTGACCCTGATCCTTTACCTGGCTGCGCGTGTGTCTGTCTCTGTCTGCCTGTGTCATGACTGCGGCGAGCGCTGTGACCTCACCGCCGAGCGATGCGCTGCCTGGTGTGAAGACTGAGAACCAATAAACACTCTGCCCTTTTTTACTCCACACATCAGTCTCGTGTTCATTGTTCTGTTCTGTCAGATTGTGTGTGACTGTTTATCTGGGCCATGGCAGAAGGCTGTGCTCCAGTGAGTGTGTGTTGCATCACAGTTGTATTACATTGCTCAATATTATATAAATACAAACAATCAGTTCCAGCCTTTTTCAAGCTACTCTTTCAAGTCGTTGAAGCAGCAGGGATGATTGAGAGCTGCTGTAACTGTCGAGGAAACTCGCCCAAAGGGATGTCTCCTGCAGAGTCAGCTTAATTTCATCATTAAAACATTATCCAAAATGTATCCTCTTGAATCTGCCAACAAAATATCAAGCAACAGATTACATTAACTCCAGTTACTCTAATTGTGTTGGCTTATAGCGCAGATGTTGGAATTTTGGGGGGTTCTAGCATGAACAGCTATTGGGTAATTTGCAGTGAGGGACAAGTCACTAAAGGAAAACATTACATATGTAATTTACATTTTTTTGCCAGCCAGACAAAGTATATTCAGGACTTTGCTATATATAATATAATGTATCCATCAGGGTTTTTTTTTATTGAGTACAATTTTTAAGGTTTTTTTTTTTAACACAAAACTCTAGTAAAATGCTGGCTCACACTTAGGTGTGGCAAGATAATCTGTAACACGCTATGAAAGCAGGGAAAACAGCTGATTTGACTGATAGGAATTGCAGAAAAAACAATCAGGCCTCTGTTGGTAATTCAAATAAAACAATCAGTAAAAGAGTTTGTAAGAGGACCTTTGTTTTAAGGGTTCACAATCTTAAAAAGTCAAGAACTGCTGTCGCATTTAAAAACACCTGTCTCAACGCACAGCCATGAGCGCATAGTGCGCTACTGCCACCTGGTGGCTGCGCCGAGCACCTACAGGAGGAGGAAGTGTTTCGGAAGTGGACACGGCAGGCCGGAGAAGGAATCGAAGGAAAAGGGCGGAGGAGAGGGAGCCACTGGGGGAGCTTGAGAAAATGATAAACCATCGTGACTTAGCGGCAGGAGAGTTCATTACATGTAACGTCAATATCGCAGGACTTTACCGACACTTGGAAGCTACTTCGCGGACGGCGAACAGCTTGCGGCCATAAGGTAAGTCAGCTCGGTGGGAGCCAGTGAAAACAAGACGACGTAGCCTGACTGGAGCTAGCTGCTGCGTTAGCTAACCTACACGGCAAGGTGTGCAAGCGGTACACGGAGCAGCTATCTCTGTCTGATAGATGCGAGGATGTCGCTGCAGATGCGGTGACCCGAGCGAGCAAATAATGCAGGAATAACCCGCGTAGAAAGCATCGCAGTAGAGCCGTCATCGAGAGGTTTGGGGTGTTTTTTATGCGGTCGCTGCTGGCCAACCGTTTTCTCACTGGTGTTAAAAAAAAAAAAAGGCACCAACATCATGAAAGACCGCTTGTGTGGAGGAAACGTTTGCCTGCGTGGCCGGAGCTGTGTCGGCTGAGCTGTGTGAAAAGCAGCCGAGCTGTTATTTACAGCGTGTTAGCCTGCTAACGGCTAGCTTGTTATCGATGTGTCACAGGTTTGATAACGTTGCGTCGGTTGGCGCTAACGTGTATTAGCGACAGCAGTTAACCGCCAGTCAAACGTGGCAGTTGTGTTAATTTTACTGCCGTGATTTAACGCTCACAACACGCAGATCTGACACGTTAGGCCCCGTGTTTCGGCTGGTTTCCTGAATGTGTGTGCCTCCGGCAGACAGGTGAATTCAGCAGTGTAACTGGAGGAATATTACCGAGGTTTCTCTTACAAGGTTAGACCGTGCAAGAGGAGGCTGTGCTGGGTCCACCACTTCAGCTGACCCCCTCTGCACATCTGTCACCCGTCACTGGAGACGTGCGATTAAAAAGACAAGTTCATTCTTTTGTTCAGTCAAGTGAGGTCTGAATGCGGCCCCGCAGCTTGAGCACAGCCCAGCCTGCAGCAGCACATATCAGCCAAACCTGCTCGCCTTGCACACACCGAGTTTTGCGGCGTGTTGCACTTCTGGATGCACGCACATTAACAAAGAGCAGCCTGAGCCATCCTGATGTAGTTACATGATGCCGGACAGGCTTCGTCTGTGCTGCAGCACTGGGTCAGCGTCTGCCCGGAGGGGAAGGGAGCGAGAGGGGCAGCAAATCAATCCGTTTCTCTGCACGTTATTGACAGTACATTTTTCATCTCTCTCTCTCTTACCCTTCCTCTCCTATCTGTGCTCCTCCTCTTCCCTCCCTCTCATTTCGGTTTCTCTCCCTCCAGGTTTGCACAGATTGTAGCTCCAGGAGGAAGCCAGCGAAGCTCCTGTCCCTCAGTAGAGTCCGGCTGACAGGGCAGGCGAGTGGGCAGGTGACGGGGAGCTGCAGGGGCCATGCATCAGGGGTGAGGGGCAATAACCGCGGGGGACACACACAGCGTCGGGTGAGGAGGGGGTCGGGGCCGGTCGGTGTGGAGATGAAGCTCAAACAGCGCATGGTGGTGCTGTGTGCCGTGCTCCTCCTGCTCGGCCTGGCCAAGATCTTCCTGCTGGATGGAGGCGAGGGCTCCGCAGCCAGCCGACGGGACCTCAGGGCGTTTCGCAAGGTCGGGCTGCTGGTTGATTATCTTCACCCTCAGCTTTGTTAAAGAATATATACAGGTTCCTCCAAAAGTATGGAAACAGCAAAGTCTGAAGACATGTGGATTTGAGATCAAAAGATGAAACAGGAGATCAGAATGTCAGAGTTTATTCTCTGGTATTTATACATGCATGTTGTGTCGTACAGTTTCAGAACATGATATAGCACCAAGGCACTTATCACCTTTATCAGTCTATCAGTCTGGACCTTGGAACAACCAGCGCAATGCATCTGAGGATCTGAGGGAGTGGGAAGCAACCTGGAGCAATAAAAGATCTGTTAATGTTAAATAACTCAGGGCGAGGCCTCTCTGGGCTTTGTAAGTAATGAAGAGTGGGTTGGAATCAATCCTGAACGCAAAAGGTAGCCAGTGTGAGGAAGCCAGCATAATTGAAATGTGATTATGTTTCCTAGCCAGAGTCAAAATCCTGGCAGCAGAGTTTCAGTCGAGCTGGAGGCAGGAGAAGAGTTTTCTACTGATGCCAGAGAGCAAAGGAATTAAAGTAAACTGAAAGTAAATGATGCTTTTGCCTCGTTTGGCTGTTTGCGTGAGGTGAAATGCATTCCCAGTCAGATTTAAGTCAGGAGATGGACTTGACCCATCGAAAACCTTCCACTTTTTCCTCCTGATGAACTCCTTGGCAGTATGTTTTGGGCGCTTACCGAAGAGTTTTAATGCGTTTCTTTGCACGTTGGCAGACATGTTGTTTCGGTAGACCTCTGAATTCATTCTTCATTCATCAATAAAGACGAGTGAGCCGGTTTCAGGAGCGTCCACACAACCTTAAGCCACAACATTACCGCCACACCACTTCCCGGATGAGCTTGTGTGCTTTGAATCATGTGCAGATTTCCATTGCTGTCATAAAGGTTTATCTTGGTCTCATCTGGCCATAAAACTTTGTGGGCCAGCTTTTACGACTCATCTCGGCGTTTCTTTGCAAATTCTAATCTGGCCTTCCGATTGTTGCTGCCAATGAGAGGTTTTCATGTTGTGGTGTCGCCTCTGTAATTCTGCTCTCGAAGTCTTCTGCTCGTGTCCGACTGGGATGCGTTCATGCTGCCTTCTGGAGGTTTTCTTTCTTTTTCTTTTTTTTTAGAAACCTCCAGAAGGCAGCGCTCAGCTGTTTCTTCACAGCTCTTACAGTGTTTCTGTCATCAACTGTTGTTTTCCTTTGCTCAGAGTTTCCAAATTGTTGTTTTTATTATTCCCAATTTTCGTGCAGATGCTCTAATTGAATTCTTTTGTTTCCAAGCTCCTCGCCTGTCTCTCACAGACATGTCTGGACATGTTGTTGTTGTTGTTGTTGTTGTACTCAGCTGAAAAAACCAAGGCTAAAACCAAGAGCACACACTCAGGGCTTTTTTTATGTTTTCATAAAAAAAGCCCCATAAAAATATTTGAGGCAACAGGAAGCACCTGAGCGAGAACAAAAAAAAACAGCCATGCATTTCAGGAACATGTTCAGTCATGTCGGGTGGTCCAGTCGATGATCACCAGGGGGCGACAGGAGCAGGACAGGGTGGGGGGGTAGTTACACCACAGCTCACCAGTGAAGCCTGCATGGACGACTTAGCCTTAGAGGCAAAGAAAAATGTAGCATCCTGTATTTTTACCCAGATGCCAGAGGTGACCCTAAGGATATTGCTGTATGAAAGATGCCGACCACGTTTAGCATCATTATCTTTACTATCACAACCAAAATCACATCCATACTGTTAACTGCTGCTATGGAGCGCTGAGCCAAGGTGGCTGGAGATGCTGGGCGTCAGATCTATGGAAAAGAGGCCGCAGACTGGTTTGTAATTAAGCTTTTAAAATCCACTCGTGCTGATTAGAGGGGCTCAGCGGGCGGACAGGTTATTTTTATAACCTCTTAGATCTGATAGTTAGTTAGCCTAAACAGCAGCGTAGAAAAAGGCTATTTTAGTTTGCTCACCTAAGAATGGGGCGGGTGAAACAAAAGGTGTTTTAAAGCTGTTAAACTTATGTGCATATACAGTAAATACCAGGAAACGACATTCTGACCTCTTGGAAACAACAGTTCTGTCATTGGGGAGTTTAATGAAGGAGGATGCACAAAACTTTAATTGGCTATAGCTAGTCACACACTCGCGGTGCTTATGGAGCATATGGCACACACACATATATATATCCGTATAATTACACACAGCGCTATTATCGCCCACCTCTAACAGATGGAAGCGGGCCTCTCTCTGTCCCGGGGAGCTCGTCTTACCCACACCCTCCAGTCTCCGTGGGAGATAGCGAGCCAGTGGGTGGGCCCGAGAGAGGTGTACCCCGAGGAGACCCCGGAGCTGGCCGCTGTGCTCACCTCCCTCAGCTCTGCCAGGATAGAGCGGGCAGACGTGGGCTATAAGGGCACGCAGCTGAAGGCCCTGCTGGTGCTCGACGGTGGGCAGAAAGTGGTCTTCAAACCGAAGAGGTCAGATTTCTAAAGAATACGGTTACACGCTTAATGCTTAAGAGAGATTCATCTTTCTCACGCTTGGCCTCTCCACCCTTCCTCAGATATAACCGAGACTACGTGGTCGAAGGCGAGCCGTACGCAGGCTATGACAGACACAACGCAGAGGTGGCTGCTTTTCACCTGGACAGGTGGGCCAGCGTCATAATTGGAGTGTCTGCCGTTCATCCGCTCTGATCTGTTCATGCAGCTGAGGCACTGTGTCGTAATGTTGCGGTGTTCTCTGTGCAGGATCCTGGGGTTCAGGAGAGCACCTCTGGTGGTGGGAAGATACGTCAACCTGCGGACAGAGATCAAACCTGTGGCCACAGACCAGCTGCTGAGCACCTTCCTCACGCAGGGTCAGTATCTGTCCACACCTTCGTCTTCTCTCGCAGTTTACAGTCAGAGCTGAGTCCCAGAGTGCAAGCGTGGTGCTATTGTATGAATGATTTCCCTTTCTTCTGACTCATCTGTCCACTTTCTCTCTAATTCTGATCTCTGTTTTCACTCTCTCAGTCTCACTCACATTTCCTGTTTTATTTTTCCCCTGAGCATTCTAGACCAGGATACGCCTGCAAAGTCCTGTTGGGTGAGGGTGTGGCACCATCAGGTTGATGACACTGTAATCATGCTTGCGCCTTTGGCAAACAGAAGCTTTTGTGATGAGATGTTATGGGTTGAATTATGGGGAATGTAGGATTCAGTTTTTAAGACCTTGACCCGTACTAGAAACTGAAATTCAGGCCTCTGCTGGTTTGATTCTGACTCTTCTTCTCCCTCATCTGTGTCATGTGAGTAACTGTACAGTAGTGCAGGACTAAATCACTGGAGTGTCCCTTTCAGACTGTGTCAGAGATCGATTCAGTTCTCTCTTCATTTTTGAGGTGTCAAGTGTTGTCAATCTCTCAAAAGCTCAGACAGTATGACAAAGCAGATTTATCTACAATGTGGGTTTTTTCTCTTCTGTTTGCACTGTTGTAACCTTCCCTCAAATATCTGGCCGTATTTGGCCTCTGTGGGTAATATTACAAATGAGCCGGAGCAGTGCTGCAGTGTTGCTGTTGGATTTTTATGCGATGATCGACCTTCGTGTCGTTTGTCATTTGTATAACATCGTCGGACTCATGATGAAGTTAAAAATAATATCAAAATCAACGCAGCAGAGCCAGAAATGTCATCTTTGTTCTTGTCAAAACCCGGGTCCTGCATTACCCACAATGCACCACCGACAGGTCAGTGGGAGATTTCTCAAGCAGAGATGAGGAGTGGGCTTCTCTGTGGCTCCTCACCTCCAGATGTTTTTCATTTTCGCAAGTCGAGTCTTCACCACCAGCCGACGGTGACTCGAGTGACATCCCTGGAGGACATGTGTCAGACCGCGCGCCGCTCCCTCTGGAGCCACAAACGCCTCACCACATTTACAGCCGCTTTACCTGAAACCTGTGAACACACTTTGATGTGTAAAACGGGCGGAGCTCCTCTTTAGTGCGGCGATCCATGGCTCCCTGCCTGTGCGACAAACGGCAAAGATTGTTAAATATCAAAGAACTGCAACGATTACGCTATAAATCGATAAGATAAGATGTTATTGATGCCCCCAGGGGAAGTGCAGGTGTTCAGCAGCACAAGGATGGAAATACGTACAGATAAATGCAGGAAGATACCAATGTATGAAATAAGAATAGAATGAAAACAGAATCTATAAAAGAGAAATTAAACTCAAACTCAGTCACGGACAGTTTTTTTATTAGAACTGTTTTGCTGCTCGATTCGTCATTTAGGGAACATTTGATGGTTCCACCTTCTTCAGAGTGAAGATCTGCTGCTTTTCCTCGTCTGACATGATAGTAAACGTGATATTTTAAGGTTTTGGACTGTTGAAAGGACAAAACAAGGCGTTTGATGATGTCACCTTGTCCTCGTAGGAAGTTGTGGTGGACTTTTTTTTTTTCTATTTTTCCGATGCTTTAGCAAAAAAAAAAAAAATGTATTTTTTATTTCGGAACATTGTTGTTGGTAGGAAGTGAAAATCCGTATTCGCTGACATGGTGCCATGAGAACAAATCTGTTATGCTCTGTAGTAAATGGATTTGGAGTCGGCAGCTCGGCAGGTGTGACCTGACAACCCGGATCTCTGTGGTCTTTTCTGTGTTTCAGCACAGGTCAATCAGCACTTCTGTGAATGCCTCATTAGCCAGCTGGCTAACTGTCAGCGCTCAGTAGATGAATGCAGAGAGCCTTTTTACACGCTTTAAATTCATCACAATCTGACGTGATCTGATTAACCTTGTGGTAATAAAAAAACCAAAAACATCTCAGATGTCATCTTTTCAGCCGCTGTTAAAGGTGAACGCCGCCGCTCGTCCTCGCTGCCTCTCTTCTTCTGCTGTTGACCCACGTTGTCACAACTGTGTGGCATTTTCTCCTCGTTATGTTCCAGAGTTTTTTCAGCATTTTGTGTCTGATTCACCAGCTGCTCAGGCCATTCATGCCTTTTGTGTGCTGTAAGTAGCCTTATGTTTAAAGCTTTCACTTACCGCCAAACCGTGTTTGACATTATATGACTCATCTCTGCAAGTGTCTGCAGTTGTGGTTTACAGCCGGTTGATCGAATAACACCCACTGTCACAGTGTGATAGGCATTTGCACAGATGTGTCATTTTGTTCTCAACAGAAATATCAAAAACAGAAAAACTTCAAATGGGCTGTGTGACAGAATGCAAAAGACCCCTTTTTTAGATGCATGTATTCATGTGTAAAGTTTTGGTTTTCTAAATATCTGAGATTTGTATTGTCACCACAATAAAGCCACTTCTGTTTTTACTGCTCACAGCATTTAAGTGTGAATTTCCAAAATTCAAAAGGAACATCTTTCCCAGAAGCTTTGTCAAGAGTCTGTCAACAGTTCTTGCTGCGCAGTGGTCAACCACTGAGCTGCACGAAGAAATCGTTATGATATATATACCCAAACGCACGGCAGACTACACCCTCAGAAATGATCATCTTGACTCAGCACCGTAGACTTTGACTTAGACTTAGTTGATCCCAATTTGGAGAATTCTTTTGCTGCAGCAGCAGGTTGAACACACACATAAATGTCCAATATATACAATAAAGAAGAATAAGGATGAGAATAAAACGTCGTAAAAAATAAGTATAGAAACATAGAGTAATAGCAATTGTTAAAAAATCTAACTAAATATATGAACATAGAATAACAGAAATTGTCCTGTGAGAGTCTCTGTAACATCTGAACATTTGAAGTTTAATAAGAGTGATATTTATCTCAGGTCTGTTGGCTCACTTTGTTGCAGGGCTCTGCTTGTACCGCCGTTTGTTGGTCCAAGTCTGATGTGAGTCGCGAACTTTCTTTGTACTGTATGTGCTGAAAAATGAACGTGCAAGATGTGTTAGTTGTAGCAAGGCGTGAAATAACTGGACTTTTAAATAGAGCCTTAGTCATGTAGTTTATTTGATGTGGAGGACAGAAGATAATTAACATTTTCTAGAAACTTAAGTTTTCTATCAGCTGGATTTTAGGTGCGCAGTGAGGGCAGTTCACGTGAAAATGTGCTGAATTTGAGACGTGCTGTAAATTAACTCTCAGGATCCTTCTACACTTCGGGGACTGCCAACGATCATCTTATCAATTAAAAGGTCTGGTTATGAATTTGCAATGTGTCGGGAATTTAACCTAACTCTGGTTTCTGTGAGTTAAACGTGAAGTTGTGAAATGTCATCGCATGGTTTGAGAGTAAGCTGTTTTGTGGTGGACCGTGGAGGACGGGCCCGAGGAAGAGCTGCTCTGTCGGCTGCCTGTACGACAGCGGCTGCGTCTGCATGTAGCGCAGTGGACAGGCTGTTGATGAGGAGCTTACAGGTGGACGGTGATATTTTTGTCTCTGAATCACTGTGCAACACTTCCTTTTTTTTCCTTCCTGAACTCCCCTTTGCTTTTTTAATCATCTGCTTGTGCACGCTCGTGTGTAGTGTTTTTATGCCTCTGTGACATTATGTTTTCAGGTTGTCATCCGTCCATCCGTCCTTGGGGAAATTCCTTCAGATTTACCACAAACGTCCACCTGGACTCAGTGGATGAAGTGATTCAGTTGGTCGTGGTCAAAGGTCAATGTGGCCTCACCACACGTGTTAGGACATAACCCAAGAATTCATACAGTAATTATGACAAGATTTGACACAAACGTCTCAGGATAAACTGCTAAAGTGATGAGATTTTGTATCCAACAGGGCAAAGCTCTGTGAAAACACTCGTCCAACACCTTAACTCGGGAACAGAAGAACAAATTGGGACCATGTTTGACATTTGGTCAGATGCTGAATTGGTGACACTAATCCTTGACCCTGTGCTGATGTGTAGATCTTCTGTGCTGAAGATGTGTGTGAAGCCTCCACGTTTCACAGTTCGTAGCTTCTTTGCAGCAGCATTCGTATCTGGAGCGTTGCAGTCCACCACGAGCTGATTGCTGCTGCTGATATTGAGTTTCAGGTGATTGTCGTTGCACCGTGTGATGAAGCTCAGCCTGTCTTCTGTTTAAACAGTCTCAGTGAAGACAGCATGTGTCTCTCTAGAGATTATTGACTGGAATCAACCACAGGGAGGTAATTGTAGCTTTCCTTCTGTGTAAAGACAAAATCTGGATGTCCACGCGAGGCAGACATATCGATGCCAGTGATCAATGTATCCTGCATGTGTCTCTAACTCTCTGTTCACACTTTCTTAACTCTTCTTAACACTCTTTTCGCTTTGGTTTGCTGCACTGAACAGCAGACTGCTTCGTATCGTACCTCCTCACCTGTTTGCATCCCTGTCAGGACGACACGGTGAAGTGGATTTATTCTCATGGGCACCTTTTTCTGTCTCTCTGCAGGTAATAATACATGTTTCTACGGAAAGTGTTATTACTGTCGGGAGAGCGAGCCAGCGTGTGCTGAGGGAGAGATAATGGAGGGGTCTTTAACGCTTTGGCTGCCTGACGTCTGGCCATTGCAGAAACACCGACACCCCTGGGGGCGCACCTACAGAGAGGGGAAACTGGCCAGGTGGGTGTTGAGTTTGACTCCGGAAAGGATCTTTGCAGTTATTTCATCAGTGTTTAAAGTCAGGGAAAATCCCATGACTTGAGTGATAGTCGCTAATGTTTGTCAGAAGGAAATGGAAATGTTGCCGTGCTGAGGCTGAGCGTCAGCTCTTCCATAGCGATGGCATTTCGGGTCAGTGGTGGTGGTAAAGACACTGGCCTGCACTTTCTGTAATGACACTCCTACTCCTTCATTCTGAGAAACATTTCTAGGGGTGGGAGGGTGACTGAAGGAGGGCTACATGACTCAGGGTAGAGCATGATATCAGTTATCTTATTATTTGGTGCCTGAGTAATGGGCGGGTGGTTTCTGTTTTATCAGGGACTGAATACCTGAAGGTGAAAATGAAAATATCACTGAACTTAAAGCATTGAGAGGTTTTACTTCACAGGGTTTGAGGTCGTCTCTTTGCAGTTTAGGCAGATTAGATGCTCGTACGAGACGACTAGCATAATGTGACGTGATAGCAGAGCGGTGTCACTCCCTGGTATTATTTAGATTATTTATTGTCAGCAGTTTTTGTCAGTTCTTTTAAGTTGGAGCAAATCCATCAGTTTGATCATTTTATGTGTTAATTTAATAGGTTAAAAAAAGAAGAAGTTATTTTACATGTCTGTAACTCCTTAATGATTTTGAAGATGTTTCCTGCAAATTATTTTTTTTAATCATTGGGGGAAGTGTTCAATTATTGATTCTGTGTGTTCATTTCTAGTTTAACTGAGGGTCTTTTAATCAGCGCACACCCGATCAGCTGATCATGTGTGTCTACAGGCGAGCAACATATATGAAGAATGAAGAATTTCCAAGCAAATTATTATTTTCTTTCAAGTACATTCCTATTTTCTATTTTCATCGATTGTACTAAATTATATTGTTCTTTTCCAGAAACTTTGTGGAAATTACTTAATTACAGGCATATACGAAAAACCAATTACGTTTACGTGTCATTAAAGAGCTGCCTTAAGCTTAAAGAGCAGCAGCCTGTTGTTAGTTCAAACTTAGCTGAATTTCAACCTGAATTATTACTGAGTTATAATTTCTCCATTACTAAGATAAAAGAAAATCACAGTTTCACTCACTAGTGGTAAAACAGCATTTTTCATGCCATGCATCATCAGCACAGTAATCCAGACGTGTACTTGTTTTTCACGGTGTCCCTTCTTACGTGCTGCTCTGCTCAAAGGCAGCGGAAGATGTCGGAGCAACAATCTGGATTGCTTATATTCAGTATTTGGACCAAGTCACACTCTGACGACGCTGCCAGGCGTCTTCGTGCTTGCTTTCGGCTCACTCGTTCTCTCAGTGGAGTCTCATGTGTCCTCTGATCCATCAAACGCAGCCCCCATAATTCAGCAGGCTGCAACTTTGCTCTCACATCCCCGCTGAAGGTTTGTGCAGCGCTCTGCATGATCTGCACCTCTGACAAAAAGGAAAATCCTTTTCCACACAGGACGTGCACGTTCAGCCGTATGAAATGGAGAACGTCGCACAGAGCTCACAGTTGTTCCTCTTTCAGCTTGTTTTTGCTCTTTCGCAAGCGGACTCCTCATCTTCATTAGCTTGTTGCTTGTCGAACTGCTTCTGCTTTTCTATTGCTCAAGTTCGGGGGCACAGTGTGTACATATATCTTTTGTCTCCGGTATAATAAGCTAATACTTTCTTTCTACAATCAAGTAGAACCAGTCAAATTGTGAATGATGGCTTGAGATGAATTTTGTGCCAAGAGCTGCTTTAAAGATCTAGTATGTTAGATTTAGGCAGAACATGTCTTCATTAGTGCCTGGAAATAAGAATTGTTGTCTTTTCATTAGCTTAGAACGAGCTCTTTATATCGACAGAGAGTCACAAAGTCTGCCATGTTTCTACAGCAGCCCAGAAAAGACAAACCAACACTGACTCTAAATAGCACCATTTTTTAGTGGACACTGCAGGGAAGGGGTGAGACGAGGGGTATCAGTTGGTTGCGATCGGCAACCTCAGCACATGCCACTTCACGCTACACTCTGGAGCTTCAGTGGAGATCCGGCGGGATCATCAACACATTACACTGACACCAGCAGAGACTTTGCTTTGATCATGAAAGTTCACAGTCTCTCAGCGGTCATTAAATATGAAACAAAAGCTGACTTTACAGAAAGTCTGAAGAGTGAATGTGGACAGAATTTCACTTCAAATCAGCTTCACTTTCTTCCCGCTGAGGACGGTGCAGCTGCTGAGATAAAGCCGAATGTGTGCGCGCAGACCAGCTCGGCTCGGCTCGGCTGTGATGATGCTCCCCGCTGAGCGCTCCTCGCGTCATCAGGCATTCCTCTCACAGAAGCTCAGCTCCATTTCAAAGTGCAGAAATTTAAGATTATGTAAGATCACAAAACTATGCAAGACAGGGTTGCCCCTTCCTATTGCTGTAAAACTAGCCAAAAACAGCGTCCAAGGCACGCTCAGAGCAGAAAGCTGCTCTTCAGCCTCGTAGAGTTCATGCATGGCTTTGGTCTCTCTTGAAATGTGACACTGAGTGCTGCTGAGTTACAGACGTTCAGACACACTTTATTTAGTCCTGATTTTTTCATTTATTTATTTATTTGTTTATTTTTGGATGCCTAGCAGCTGGAAAACACAATTGGACCACTGCACGGTCCAATAAAAAGTGATTACTGTACCACAGAAAAGGAATATCTCTTTTTAAAAGAGCTGCTGCTCATGAAAAAACAGAAACCACATTTTGAGTGTTTTTGTGAGGGCCAGTGGTTTAGAGCTGTGTGTGTGTGTGTGTGTGTGTGCGTGCATGCATGACAGACCATTTGTTGTAAACACGGTAGATTCAGGTGATGATTTCAGTGGAATTGTGTGTCAATCCTCCAGGTGGGAATACGATGAGAGTTACTGCGAGGCGGTGAAGAAAATGCCACCGTACGACGCGGGGCCGAGGCTGCTGGACGTCATCGACACTGCCATATTTGATTATCTCATCGGGAACGCAGATCGGCATCACTACGAGAGTTTCCAGGATGACGGCGGCGCCAGCATGCTCATTCTGCTCGACAACGCCAAGAGGTGAGCGATGATGAGAGGGATTTTAACAATCAGCATCACCTTCTTCATCAAAAACACGAAGATGAGTCATTTAGAAATGAAAAAAAGGACCCTTAAACACACCCTCTGAGGTATAACGTTAAACCACATCCATACAGGAGGAGGATTGCTTCATTTTCAGATTTAGTCGGTTTAACAAGAAATACAAATAAATGTAAAGTCTGATGTGTGAGTTTTGCCATCAACGTGAATCTGCAGCACTGACTCACTGGAAACTTCTTTATCAGTTTATCAGTTCACAGGTTTTGGCGCATTAACTTAACCAGGGTTGGAATAAACGGTCCAACAGGTCAAATGTCAGCTGTGACAAAACACTTTTCTGACCATTATTCAGCAGCGTAACTCAGGAACAGAAGCACGCATTGGTCCTGCTGATATTGACAGTGATGAGCTCTCTGTTATTCTCTGGATTCATTTAAGTGTAGTGAGAACTTCCATTTCACCAAAAAACCCACCTCATCCCTTTTATTAAATTCCTTCAAAGTCCTCCCTACAAATATTAGATGAGTGTGGACAGACGGGCAGAGCCTTACGGCCGTGAGGGGATTATTCGAGTTTTTTCATTTTCACTTTTTTCCAGCATGCCTTGTTTTCAGGAACTCACTCACTGCCACTGAAACTACTTTACATCTGACTCACGGTGTTCAGCCACTTCCATGAAGCGAGGACATCGAGCCGTTCATCTTCTTTGTTTTCGGTGATCGAAACAAACAGTGGAAACTTCTCTGTCTCACTTGTTAACATTTTTGAAGAATTATTGTCAGTCAGCAGAATGGCGGAAGGCGGAAAGGCGGAGTGAGGCAATCGAAACAGCTTTTACCGGCCACAGTCGAGACACTGATGATATCATTTTCACATACTGCACTGGGATGCAAACAGGTATATTCCAAACAGAGGATGCAGAGTGTGCTTTAGAGCAAAGTAAACCAGGAGCATTCAGTCCAACTCAGACAAATTGTGATGATTGTGAGGGATGGGGCCGTGGGTGCAGATGAGGAACAGCTGGTGCAGATTTAAAAATGCCACGTGTGGCACACTTTTAAGCACAATACAGAACACAACACAGCCAAGTGTGCATAATGCGGTGGAGAGGAAACGGCACTTTGTTCCATGACGTGTAACACACAGCCGTGGATGCAGTTTAAAGCACATCACTGAAAAACATTGCATCGCACAGAGAAGCTGCTGTTGGTTTGAGGTGCTCAAAGAGGAACACACTCCTGTGCTTCACTTCACTTTGCTCTGTGTGTGTGTTTGTTTGTGTGTGTGTGTGTGTGTGTGTGTGTGTGTGTGTGTTCGTCCGTCCGTCGCCTTGCCTTTGAAAGTGTGTGTGCAGTTCTCGACAGTGGCCAGTGAGGCGTGTGTGTGTGTGATGCGCTTTGATGGCTTCTCTTAACCGCAGCGCAGACAGGCTTCAGTCGCCTCACTCTGATTTTTAATCGTAATCATGTGTTGTTTGTTTCCTGTTCTGTGCGCAGCTTCGGGAACGCAGCTCTGGACGAGAGAAGCATCCTCGCGCCCCTCTATCAGTGCTGCATGTGAGTCCTGCAGAAATGGTCACGTCTCAGCTCTCCATGATCAATTTTCCATTACTCGATCGTTTACGATATCGTCTCTTCTTTTCCTTCCTCTGCCAGGATTCGCGTGTCCACGTGGAACAGGTTAAACCTGCTGAGAAGCGGAGCTCTGAGTTCAGCCATGCGCCAGGCGCTGGCGTTCGACCCCATCCACCCGGTGCTGGCCGAGCCGCACCTGGCCGCCCTGGACAGGCGTCTGTCTGGGGTCATAGCAACGGTCAAGCAGTGTATGGAGTCCCAAGGCCCCGACAACACTCTAATAGAGGACCGAATGAACCTCCCACATCCCTAGAAACCAGGGACCGGAGAAAACAGAGGAACAGGAACTGCCAGGACTTAACTTCCTGAGCCTGGAGAGGAGGAAGTGGACGAGCCCTGGTGTTAAAGAAAGAGATGCAGACTGAGTAACGGGATCGACAGGGTGGAGCAAAGACGGTGTATCTCTCCCCCCTTGTGAGTGTATCATCTTAAACTATATAAACTTCTCAGGACTGTTGTACACTAGAGGACAGTGTCTGCGGTAAGAACTCCTCCATCTGCTCCTGCTGTTTGAGTCGACACTCCCGCCTTGTGCCAAGTCCAGCCTTTCCTTAGGAGCCAGCTAAGGAGGAAGGATGGTGCTCAGAAGGGCGTAGACACTCAGAGGAGGAGGAAGGGAAGGTGAAAATGAGCCATCGACGCCTCAGTGAGAAACATTTCAGGCTGTTTGGAGCTTACGGTCCAAGACACTGAAAGGCAGGTCCCCGCTGAGATGACAGGACGTTAAATCACTTCAGATCTGATAATGTTTTTTCTTTTTTCTTTCTCCAACTGAAACTGAACCGGAAGGAAAAGAGAGCCAACTCGGCCCTGCGCCGTCACCGTGTACATATTTAATGAAGTAGTGACATAGAATTATGAAAGAGTACACATTTGTGGATTATAATATTAAATAAAGTAAAGGGTGCGTGCTTGCGTGCGTGTGAGCGTGGGTGCGTGGATGGAAGAGCGCCATATCGTGCCGTAACATAAGAAAGCTACTGACATGACAGACTTGAAGCGAGGGGACGCAGAGGTCAGGTGTGTGGGTTCATCTTCAGCATTAAAGTATGATCTATTTAATTGTGGTTCTCTGTCAGTCATCTTTTCCCCCCGAGCTCACCACTGAAAAAGCACAAAGTCTGTTTTGGAATGTGTGTTCATGCTGTCGCTGCTACTATAAAAAAAGAAAAAGAAACGGGTTTGATGTGGTGCAGCGTTCATGTTGGAAGGGACTTTCACTTTGGTCTTACTTTTACTTGCTCAGATATTTTTCATGTTAGTCAGACTGAATCCGAGATGCGTTTACAGGTCATATGTGGAATGCTCTGGTTGCAGTTACCGTTCAGTTTATAATAAGCACTTTTAATCATCTCATCGTCTCACTTCCTGTAAAATTTTGTTTTCATTTTTCCAAATTTGAATCACTTCTCACCCGCTAAATTTAGCTCCGATCCGAGGCAGCGGCCACTCTTCTTCAGCCGCGCATCAGTCAGACGGGCGATTACAAATGGCACCTCCCGTCCCTGTGGGACTTCAGTTGCCTCCATGACCCGAGATTGTCTCAAAACAAACTGCATTTCAGCGTTTGTCTCACTGATCTCTGCCCTCAGATTAAGAGGTCTGTTTCATTTATGTTATCTGGAGTTTTAAACAGATAACTGCTGAAACACAGCACCAATGTAGTTTTCTCATCAAAACAAAATAAAGTCTTTTGGGTGGGGGGGGCACACGCAGGCATTGATGAGGTGAGGAGGTGTTTTCAGTCGTAGTTTGCACACCTGTGGGTAAGTCAGGGACATCCAGCTGTCCTGAGGTCTGATCCTCCGAGCAGCTGTCTGTAACTGAACTGCACACAGGTAACGTCATATCAATATCAACCCTAACCCTGATTTTCAACTTTTAACCTTAAACATGTCTGCAACTGCCTCCACATCATGTTCACACACTAAGGGTGTAGCAGTGTTTAAAAGGATGTGTGTGGGCTGCTGCTGATTAACCTGATTGCACTTTTATTCCACAAACTCAAACTTTCCTCATCCTCTTGCTCTTCGTCGATGTCTGCCTGTCAGCTGAACTTGAAAATGCCCGGCTCGTCCAAAAGTCTCCCGTCCGCTGACTCTGACCTGTTCCTTGAATTGAATATCTGCGGCCTGTGAACAGATCTAAGTGTCGTTGCACTGCTGCTGCTGATGGATTTCCCCATTTGAGCGTGTGCTTCTGTTACAGATCATCTTTCACCACAAGAGCTTATCCTTATCACTTGACCTTTGACAACTTTACAAACACCTTGATTGTTAACCGTGTTCCTGGTGGCATCGTGGCTACAAGCTGTTAACTCTTATTCTCCAGTTTTGTTGTTTTTGCGACACCCACAGAGGGGAAACTTAACTCTGAAACCATGTGGAACATCCCCCTTTCCCACAGTCAGATGTTTACCCTCAGCTGCCTGCTCTGTCTTGCTGTCACATCCAGCCTCTCTGTGTTTTGTGTGCAACAAGCCAGATGATGTAGGACACCTGTTTCGTTTGGGCTAAGCAGGTGTTTTACTCAGGACATGTACCAAAACATTGAAACTTTGGTGGAAACCACAGATTTTAACACGTCAAGGCATGTCTGGGTGTATCAGAGGAAGTACTGAAGGTGCTTCTAGATGCAAGGAGCACGCTGAGTTTCTTCATATTGTGCTGGCACTCAGAGATGCTAATTAGCAGCAGCGGTTATCATGCAATACAGCATTCAGCCTTTATCATTTTTCCCTCTTTTTGATCGCAGAGTACTACACTGTTTTTGAACAAAGTTGTAAAAGTACACTAAAACAGGCACTTGTAAGTCCCTCACTCGTACTGCAGACACTAGATGTCCCTGTAGGATAATATCTATATGTTACAGACGCTATCTGGGATAATCAAAGTACCACAAAGCCTCATAAAGTCATTCATCACTGAGCGTGACACACCGTACAAGTCCCGGCATCAAACACAGGAGTGTCAAATCCGGTGTGTGATGTCGTGATGACTGTTGACTCTCAACAAGCACCACAAATGCTCAAATGTGTGGCAGCGACACCGCTCCTGTGCTTCTGTCAGGTTTTACAGTGATACAGATCAGCGGAAACTTTGCGGAAAACTCTCCTTTGACTTGGCTCGACACCTCACTGAGAGTGTCTTGCAACATTTGGATTTGAAAGGGGGAACTACACAGATGAGACAAGCCAAACTGTAGTGCAAGGCATGTTCAGTGTACGGCAGTCAGTTTATGGTAATCTGTCTCCTGCTGCCGGCTGCTGGTTAGCTTAGTGTGAAAAGTTGAATGAGGGGAAAACCGCCAGCCTGGCTCTAAAGCTCAAAAATGACACACTGCTTTTACCTGTGGGGTTGTGACAGAATACTTGTGAACACATGCACTGATTTCCTTGATTAAACAAGATTTTAATTTGCTGATTTCAGAGGTGTTTCCAGGTGGCCCCTGTTCCCTTTGAGCATAGGAGACTAGCAGTTTCCAGTCTTAATGCTAAGCTAACACCATGCCGGCTGTAGCTTCATATTGAGCATACAGACCTGAGAACATGAAGAAGCGTTTATTTTCCAAAATGTTAAACCATTCTTTAAATTAATAATATCTATAATAGCAAAAGGACTTTGGGCTGTGGGTGGTAATGAGGGGCCCTGACCAGGATGCTCCAGCACTGATGTTATTTATTTTATTTTATTTTATTTTATTTTATTTTATTTTATTTTTGTATGCTTTTGGATTCATCACCACACAGCAAGGTGCCCTGTCTTATGAATGTCATTGCCCTTTACGTATTTATGTACGCAGCTGTTAATTTAACCTAAAGTAATTAATAGTTTCCCAGCTGTGTGATTAATAAAGGATTATTTTACATAACATGAACAACATGAAACTTAATGCTGAAGTGGTGAACGCGCCTCGCTCGTTGTCACAGGACCATTTTTTGTCTTTCCTAGAAACAGGCTGTGGCCCCGCTTCCCCGGCGGCTTCACATCTGTCGCCCCGTGTGAATCTTATGGGAACATCACCGTGATTGAAGCGTACATCATGTGGGAGGTTTCACTCAGTTTGTGTACCAGCATCAGCGAGGCGCGCTGCGCCGGAGTCGCACAGTCAGCCAATCAGCTCCCGGTGCGCTGGTTTCACTCCCGCTTCTTCCGCAGGCTGTTTGTGTGTTTGCGCGTGCATGTCCGTAACCCTATGTATGTGTGTGTCGAACGGGCACGCTGCAACCGCCCCCCTCAATCCCACCCACCCACGCGCTCACATACAAAATAAAGAGTAGATCACGAGCAGTTTCCTTCCAGTCACTCCCCTCCTTTCGGCTCGCGTTTAAAGGCTCGCTGAGCTCCCGCAGGGCGCGCAGAGCACCGTTGGAGCGCAAGAGGATGGATGCTGACGGAGGTCGCGTGGTCCACCGGGAGAGGCGCGCGAGGAAGCTGGCGGTGGTCGTCGCCCTGCAGAACCTGCTGGTGGCCGCGTGCCTGCTGGTCACGATGTACGTGTACTGGACCGTTTACCGGGACGGACCGGTGAGTACGGCGCGAGGGGAGCTGATGGGGAGCGATGTGTGAGCACACGCGCTGGGTGTTTCTAACAAACTGCCGCTTCTTACATCCGTTTATTCAGCACGCTGCCGGGATATGATGAGAGTTTAAAAAGGGCTGGAAACGACGTTAAAGTTCACAGACGACACTGAAACGCATCACTGCTGATTCATTTTATTTCATTGTAATTTGAACTTAAATTAGAAATGGGCTGTTCCCTAAATCATCCTTCAGTGGTTGTCCAAGAAGAGCTTAGTGACCATAACTAGGCACGGAAAATCTGGTGAAGTTATTATTATTATTTTTAGTAGTAGTAGTAGTAGTAGTAGTATTTGTATTATTGTTATTTTATCTGCTCTTGCTTTAGATACAGATGTTCACAGATACATCCAGACCAGTCTTTATCTTATTTTATCAAGTGTCCTAAAGTCATTGCTTTTCATCATCTATGAGGATGCTGGAAATCAGACCGCCCTGCTTGTATTTCCTCAGATGAACTTTATCACTTCTTTTTGGGTACACTGTTCAGAAACTTCCCCCTCGGTGCATCTTTGTTTCATTCATTCTGTGTGTGAGGAAACGTCTGACAGGAGCCAGGAGGCTGCAGACAAATGACCTTTTCAAAATGAAACGCCTCCTTGTTTTGGTAAAATTCAAAATATCCAGCCAATGGCAGGCCTGGGAAGTTATACTGTACTTTCTTCTTGTGCCAGTTCTTTACTGGATGCAGCTCTTCTCTCGCCGAGGCAGAGTTTAGTCTTTCTTGCTATTTCAAATCTTACAGATTCACTTTGAGTTGTGCATCACCAGAGTTTCAGAGAGGTCATATTCAAACAGCTGCAGGATGCCGCAGTGGGCGTTTCACATGAGGAGCTTCAGAGGAGCTGCTTTTACTTGTGGTTTTCAGTCAATATTAAATCCAGAGACATTTTTTAAATCCATTAAAATTTGCTCGAGTGTGGTGGAGCAGAGCTACAGAAATGACACGATTCACATTTACATGGGGCTGCTGCACTCGGCCCAGGCTGATGGCAGAGTGTGTGTGTGCTGTAAAGGCCTCTATGAGTGCCGTCCATTTAGCATTTAAGTCAGCCGTCACTTTCTCCAGATATCCTATGACCTGGATGACTGATTATCTGCAAACATAATGAACACTGATGATCATTTTAATGACTAAGATTTGTTCTACATTGAGGCTCTGGTGTTTATCACCTCGATGCTACTCTCACTACAGTTCTTAATCAAACATGAAAGCAAGATTTTCTCTAGTTTCTGTCAGCCTGCCTGTTTTCACACCACTGTATCAAACAAACACACGCCCTTCGCTTCCCAGAGTTAAACATCAAGGATCGCAGAGCTGTGTGACCTTTCAAAAAAACACTGAGCGACATTTACAGTATCAGTCATAATGGGAGTGAGAGCCAGCTAACATCAGGAGAGCTGGAAGGTCAATAAGCAAAGCGACTGATTTTCTAATGCTTGTTTGTGTCTTTTCTTTGCAGACTTTGGAAGAAAATGTGCACATACAGTTTATGGCCATTGCAGGTGAGTAACCACAACCCACCCTGTGCTTTCTGATCCCATCTTTATCTTTTTTGTGATCACTTTCCCCTCCCTCTGCCTCACCCTCCACCCGTCACCCTCCAGACATCTCAAGCAACACGACGCTGAAGTTTGATGACATTCACAGCAGCAACATGATGGGCCTGGCCGACCAAAGCAACGACAAGATCTACGTGAACTGCACTGGACCCTACATATTGTACATGGACGTGTGTTACAAGAGTCTGAGCGAACAGGAGGCCACAGGGACACTGCAGCTGCAGGTGGTGGGGAGAGAAACTCCTGTCAGCTCCTTCACCCTGCACGCTTTACATGACGTCTGTAGGGGGCTCTATAGTATAGCCTACCTCAGAGCGAAGGAGGAAGCCAGTCTGCACTTGTATATCACAAGCGGCTTCAAGGTGAAGAATGTGACTGTGGGCCTGAGCTACCTGCTGGGGAGACGCTGTGAATTTTAAGGAGGGCCAACACACCCTCTTTGAAGAGAAAGACCAGAGCCCACTGGAATGAGGAAGGACGCTCGGCACTGGTGTTCATGTGCCGCTGTGAAGACACACACTAAGCAGGACTCACACTGACGGCGCGGCTTGTGTTGACGGACCTTTCTCCATGTTGCGTATTACCTCGACCAAAGGGAGCCATGCTTCTGGTCATGTGACTGTCAGCCAGAAATGTCAACAACTTATGCACGGTCCTGGCAAGAGCAAATCGTAAGATTCTGGTGGTGGCGATTCACAATTCTCATTTTGTAGATATGAAATAGCTCAAATAACTAAGCCAAGAGGAAGAACGACCCCTGTACCAGCACCCCGTTGTTGCAACTGACAATTATTTTCTTTGTCTATTAGTCAGCCAGTTATGGTACACTGGCACACTTCAAAGGTAGCCCTTTGAAATGTACCATCAAAACCTCAATTAGCCAGAGTGACACTGAACCACATTTACTGAGGCACCTCTTATTTTTTACAAATTTAACATTTTATAAGCACCCCTGCTACAATGGGAGCAACCGTCTTTACACCCTAAAAAGAGGTTTACTCAAAATCCTGAAGCTTCGTGGTGGTGGAGGTTTTGCACTCTGCAGGTGCCTTTTTTATTTTTTATTACTTTATTTCACTGTAACAGTACCTAGTTGTGTCGTACCTAATGAATGTATTTTTACTGGTGCATTTTGTGTCCCGTGAAGCTGTCCGATCTGAGTCTCATTAAATGTCTGTGTGCTGTGTGGCTGCCAAACATGGCTCAAACAATGTTTAACCAGCTCAGATTACCAGCGGTGCAGTTTACCACAACAGCTACGACAGTCTCACTCACATGTTCGCCAGTTTATCCTGTTTTATCTGAGTTAATAACACATCAGGCAGGTTTGATGCTGCAATCACACTCCCACAGACAGCTCAGGGTCAAAGACCAGAGAGGAGGTGAATGATTGTATCTGCACTCGCAGTGCTCTTTGTGATGCTGTTTGGCACATGTGTGCGTGTTTTTAATTATGCCTATAGTTATAATGCAAGAACCAAATGCTGATCAATCCCCTGTCAGGTTCTTTGTATATACTGTATTGGTGAAGCTGTGATACTTTCAATGAAAAGCCATGTTTTAATACTGAAAGTTTACTGTAAGGCACATGTTACTGTATTCTTGAAATAATATAGACATCTGGTCCAAGCTTTAAGCAATGTCATATGTCATTATTGTTTGAATTGGTTGGTTTGATTGTTGTTTTTTTTATCTCTACAATATCATAAATAAAATATTTAATACATCCTGTACACAGAGATTGAGTGTTTGAAAAGAGGAATTTTGCATTTCAAATACAGAAAGATAAGTGGAAGTGGTTGCAAAGCGAGCTGAAGCTTTGTCACAAAAGAGCAGCGTCAGTTTCACCTGAATGTGGAATAAAGCTGTGATATGAGAACAGCACTGCATAATTTATCCAGGGTATATGACAGCGTAGCTCATGTAATGTACGCTTTGGCACCGATCACCTGTTGGCATGAAACTTTAAAACGAGTTTCCATTTGGTTTCCCTTCTTTGTTTTCACCGTTTTCTCTCTCGTTGTCTGTCTGTCTGTCTGTCTGTCTGGCTGTCTGGCGGCTGTGAGAGTCAGCAGTTTCATCACCATTACCTGGCATGTTAAACATTGTTTAACCAAAAGTGAAAGTTAACAGAGGAAGGAGCCCACTCACGTCACCGAATGCCCGTGACGCTGAGTTTGAACACCACCACAGCTGGATGGCTTAACAGCTCCAGGTTGCGTGTTCAGACTCACTTCCAGGCGTATTTTTCTCAATAAAAGGAGGATCTGTTTTGATCTGAATCCAGAGCTTGGCTTCACTTCAGTTCTAATAATGGAACGACAGGTTTTCCAGTTTTTCCAAGATGTGTGGAAAATACCTGTTGACATAGACGTAGGATAGTATGATACAGTTTGACAGTTTTCCTGCTCCTGTGGTATCAGGAACAAGGTCTGAACAGTGGAGCAAGTTTAAACTTGAACAGTTACTACAATTGGTACATCCAGGAGTTTATTTTTGGAGCATAAACGTGTGAATCATAAAGAAGTCACGGAATATTTTTCACCCACAGGTTTGCACAGGTCTGGACCTATGAAATCAATCAGCCAAGACTTCAGGACATTGGCATGTGAAGCCCTCAGTTACCAGCATTAATGCTTTTAGCGCTCAGGCTAAACCCTTGAGTCAATCGCAGCTGAAATCAGACATCATGTGTGGTGTTTCTGATAACTGCAGGGAAAACATAGTTGTGGGTTTTGGTTGCCGCTACAAGCAGGAGATATCTCATTTCTCAAGGACAGATTTTTCTCTTGCACCACATCCCAGTCCACTACCTCTTCATGTCGGTGACCATAAATCACAGATTAAACACTCAGAGAAATTGGCAGGCTGGGTCATAAAGTGAAAACTTTAATGATTACGCAGTGACTAAATGTGATTGATAAACCTCAGTTATTTATTGTGTATTTGTTCATTCTTATATGAAGACTTTGTGAAGATGAACCACTCATAGCCGCCGTCAGACTTAGCTCTCACTTCTCTAAATACCCTTGACCACAGAAGTCATTGAGAAACTGCGACTTAGCCTCATGACTCATTTGTATTTAAAATGTTGCAGTAATATTGCATTGAGGGAAAAGTCAAAAATCATGATAACGCAATGATGAAACAGAATACACAGAAACAGAAACACTCCAAACTAGAGCATAAAATCTGAGTGTCAACCATGAGCATCATTGTCTTCATTAAAAACTGCAGGCCCATAGAATAAGGTGTTTCTGTTATTTTGTCCATCACTCAGGGAATTTAGCCCAGTGAGCTCAAAAGTGAGCCGGGACATGGAAGCGATGCAAGGTACAATCCTCTTTTTTTAATACAGGTGGTGCTTATGTGGTTTCTACAGAGGAAACGACAAATAAACGACAAAGATCTCAACATGTGTCCTATGAAGGGATGCAAATTATTTATCAGGATGTAGCAGCACAAATTATTTCTTACAGTGAGAACAGAAACGCTCGCATTTGTATGACTATATTTAAATATCTCAAGTTAACTCCAGATAAGGGCATAATATGAATAACATGAGTTATCACAGATGCTAACAGAAACACTTAACTATCACTATGGTAATAATTGAACCAGCTCAGCTTCCGAATTTCAAGGTCATGCTACGCTAGCGGTAAAGCTAATAGCAAAATAACACTTCAGATTAATAGAATAACCTAAACACTCTTCCAAATACTCATAAACAACAATTGTGTACATGATATCATGCTGAAAGACTGAGGCTAAAGCTAACAGGCCAGCTGATGATCCATGCAGGCGACCAGGAAATAAAGCGATGTTTTTGTAGCTTGTTAGCGTCATACCTATGGTCAAGAAACATGTACACACTGTTTGGCTGTATTTTCTTATTTCCAAACATTATGTTTTAATATTATAAGAGAGAAAGGCTTAAACACAAGCAGCCCTAGAATTTGCATTGATTTACTGACCATCAGCAGCTAGCTTAATGTTAGCCTACGACACATACAGTAGCTCTCCAGGCGTTCCTCTCTCAGCTCCGGGTTTAGTAGAAAAATGAAACAGAAAAATATTTGTAATATATGAGTTGTTGTAAACGCATAAAACAAATGTTTTCTGTGTAGAAACTCATTAAAGGCTTGTAGGTGGATCTGTGAACAGTAAATGTGCAGAATGACAAAACCTGTTGAGAGTGTGGTCAAACTGGGGCCTTCAGTGAGGGTTCAGGGTAAATCCCTGCGACTTTGAGTAATAACTCCACTGTGATTCAAAGATGGCAGGTTTCCCAACAGGTAACCAGCACAATGAAAGATTGTATCCTGAAGCTGTATGTAGAACCCAAACGTCCACAGTGGCCACTGGGGAACGTCTCTGCTTTGATATCTGCGTTTTGGATTCTTGTGTTTGATTGTGTTCGGCTCTGGGCT
This sequence comes from Chaetodon trifascialis, assembly GCF_039877785.1. Classification (NCBI taxonomy): domain Eukaryota; kingdom Metazoa; phylum Chordata; class Actinopteri; order Chaetodontiformes; family Chaetodontidae; genus Chaetodon; species Chaetodon trifascialis. The sequence continues at coordinate 6,759,800 of NC_092059.1, read as the reverse complement.
GTTTGATTCCCATTTGGCCCGTGCATCAAGCTACCACTGAAAGCAGAGAGACCAGAGTGATACTAACCCTTCACCACAAGACAGTATGACAGTAATCCCTCAGTGTTAGGCTTACTAAGTAGGCTAACACTGCCCAACACTGGTGGTAACTTAGTTAGCTGGGCATGCTAACATTTGCAGCTTACGTTACAGCATATAAACAAAGTTTATTCCATTCTTTACAGTTTTGCTTCTGTGTTTTTGGTTTTAGAAAGGCTAACCATGGTTGCTAAGCTCTTATTAGAGAATCACTGTTAATGAAAGGATTTAGCGGACAGTTGTTTAGGAGAGACCAGAGCGGCAACGAAAGGCCGATTTGCAGAACTGACGGAAAACAATGACAATTACTTCCAGGTCAGACATGAGACAGAAGATGCATTACACTGAGCATGTTGTGTTGAAGGAAAACTTTTACAGCAGAGGACAACCCCATTGGATGGGTTGGATGGTCGAGCGTTAACTACAGAATGTTGCTGCTACATATTGACCTCATGCCAGCAACAGCAGAGGAGTAAAATAAAATGTGGTTCAACAGTAACTATGATTTTAGATCCAAGCTTTTAAGACACAGACACACTCCTATGTGTTCTTGAATAAGGAGCTCTATAGCACCTTCTGACTGAGCACCAGAGGCCACTTTTACGACACTGGATTTATAGACTCTTGCAGGAACTGCACTCTGAACCTTTATGGTGATAGGCCTGCTGCTCTTGTGACGTTTGGCCTACTACTCTAACAGTGTTGTGAAAACTAACTGCAGGAAGTGCAAAGATCAGCACATAAAAGCTGAAAGGCGCTCAAGACAGACAGTTGTTTGTGGTTTTGTCTTGGTGGGCCGTATTGTAATTTCAAGCGTAATTCATAATCACGGAGACACATTTGAAAAAAATCCTGTGTGTGTATGTACATGACAATCTGCCTGTTCATGTCCATAATAACCGTTGCATCAGGTGAGTCGTGGCGTGGAAAAAGTGAAGCTTTTAGTCAGACGTAGTTGTTGTTCATGAATAAATACCTGCAAAGCTAACGTCATTTGCATTAACCTCTGCTCTACTTTTTGTCTACTGCTAATCAGCGTACTTGTTTGCATGCTAACACACTGAAGTGTGAACCTGTTAGCATTATACCTACTTAGTTTAGTGTTAGCATGTTAGAATGCTGACATTACACTCTAAAACAAACTGCCTGCCTGCCGTTCTGTCTTTGCTCTGTTTCGGATTCAGATTATCTTGACACTAGACACTCAGCACCACAATGATATTTGTGAAAACTGAAAATAATTTTCATTGTGGAAGTGCTGCAATTTCCTCGTCACTTTCCACCGTCATTACCCAAGAAGTGGCTTACAAATCACAGTGGTGGTGGATGTCAATTTGGTGGTAGGTTGTGCAATTTCTTGCAAATGAGGTAATATGTGCCAGATTATGAATTCATTTCCATAAAGGACGTGTAAAATCATGCCTGCCTTTTGCTTGAAATCACTTCCAAAGAAAGCCAGATCCAGTAAGTTACATAAAGTAGGCACGCATTAGGCCTGCAGGGTAGTTATGGATTCATTTACAGAGATAATGCCGGTCTGTCTTACTATGTTTAACACTGGCTCACAGTAGAGATTGTTTTATCTTCACGAGTGATATTTAAAATCTACTCTTTTCTTTTTTGACAAACCAACTCTGCCGATCTTGGCTATTATCCATCCATTTTCTATACCGCCTATCCCTTGCGGGGTTGAGGGGGGCTGGAGCCTATCCCAGCTGTCAACGGGCGAGAGGCGGGGTACACCCTGAACCGGTCGCCAGCCGATCGCAGGGCAACATATACACAGACAACCATTCACGCTCACACTCACACCTACGGGCAATTTTACGAGTCACCAATTAACCTAATGAGCATGTTTCTGGTCTGTGGGAGGAAGCCGGAGTACCCGGAGAGAACCCACGCATGCACGGGAAGAACATGCAAACTTCACACAGAAAGGCCCCGCCTGGGGATCGAACTGGCAACCTTCTTGCTGTGAGGCACGCGCACTACCGCACCCACCGTGCAGCCCTTGGCTATTGTTTCTAAGAGAAAATACTGTGCAGTTTTGCCCTCTCCTTGCCATACCACAGAGCCTAAAGCCCTTTCCACAATAAGATATCCATTGCGAGAAGAAATCCTGCATGCCTGTGTGGCTACAGTCCAATTTTTGGATTGCATGTCCATGGCTCTTGCAACAGAAGCCAGTCTGGTGGTTAAAAATTCCACATGGTGCCACACCTCTGTGGTGCCTGCCTTGTTTTCTTTGCCAATAATTTGGAGAGCGGTTAGTTACCTGGAGCAAGTTTCCCGAAGCTTTATTGTAATTGTACTTACAAGCATGCCAAGCCCTGGATTACCTCCTTTGCCAAACTGCAATGCTGAAACCCAATGTTAATTAAAAGTACATTTTACTATTGAGACCTGTGCGACCAGCTGTTTCACTTGTTTTACGTTTTGATTCTGCAGTGAGAATCAATGAGCTGCAACTTCCATAGAAATATTTAATTAGACTGTGAAACCAGCAACAAGTTCTCACTCTGAAGGCAATGAAACTGAGGACACACACACACACACACACACACACACACACACACACACACACACACACACACACACACACACACACACACAGTGAGATAAGAAGTGCACAAGATGAGATAAGTAGTTTTTGTCCGTTGTGTATGTAGGTGTGTGTGTGTGTGTGTGTGTGTGTGTGTGTGTGTGTGTGTGTGTGTGTGTGTGTGTGTTCTTGGAAGACTGAAACGTCATCAGACCTAAGCAGCCGATAGGACTGAAGCCAATACGGATGTAGAACAACAAAGGTGATGCAAGGTCTCTGGGAGTGTGGGTGTGACAACAACAGTGATGTAACAGCAGGCAGTTTCTCTCATGGAGGAATTTCCTAGCAAATGGGTCAAGGTAGAGTGAAACACAGAGACTGAGAGAGTGAGAGAGAGAGAGTGAGAGAGAGGTCATTTAAAATACCACTTTCGTGTTGCAGATCTCGTTTCAGGGTTTCGCCACCACCGCGCTCACACGAGCAGAAGTGGTGGCATGCGAAGGCGCCATGTGCTTCATGTGTATCATAGGCGAGGCTGTGCTTCGTCACTTGTGCTGCCATGCTGATAGTAACGCTGTATATGGTGCAGTTTTCGTGCAATTTCTTCGAGTGGGAAGAATGAAAAAGCTGCAAATCATAACACACACCAGAGATGACAGTGCAGTGGCTTCAGGTGTTCATTCATGCTCGCCTGTGTGATCGCTGAACATCTCAGGAGGAAGGAGGAGAGGTCGTCCTGTGCTGGTCTGTGCGCACACAGCAGACGACTGTGACTCTGTGACAAAAGACAGTTTAGCAGATTTGAAGCAAGTTTAACAAATTTCTCAGCAAATATGAACTCGACATTTAGAGCCACTCAGCTGTGCCAGTATTTTAGACTCAGATGGAAGTTCACACCCATTACACTACGCCTACAAGCGCGTCTTTTGTATTCCAGGTGCACGTGACAGAGATATAAATCAGTTGCGTTTTTTTTAGATCTGAACTCTGGCAGAGCAGAGTTAAATTTAGCGCAGGGAGATCAAGCAATCAACTCAGTAATTATTAAACCAGTTTAACTGCATGTTGTAGAGGGATTCCCTCTGCCCTGTTTCTGTTTGCTTGGAGGGGCGGGAGTTAACCAAGCATGGGATTCCCACTCTCTCTTGTGTGTGGGATGACAAGGACTATATTAAGGAGGAAGGCTCAATCTCTACTCAAAGTATCACAGTCTGCACTATGGAGAGACATCAAGCAGGACAGGAGGAGGCACTGGTGGAGGTCATGCTGGAGACGGACAGTTTGAACGTCAGTCAGCGAGGCAGAGGTTCACCTGCTGACCGCTGCAGACACATCAAGCGTGTAGTCGCTTTGGTATCAGTGATAGGACTGGTCCTGACGGCTCTGGTTGCGGGTTTCATCCTGTATTTTTTCATGTTCACGCCGTCATGCAACCAGGTAAGAAACACCTCACAAGCTTGATAGAGCATTCTCGATGTATACATGCTGGTCTGTAATCAATCTGTCTGTTTACAGGATGGTCCACGGGTCAACATCTACAATCCGACAGGTGAGCGTCACTTATATGTCGACTGCTTCCAGCAGCGTCACTACTCAGATTTTAATTTCTCAGTGTGCTGATGGAGAATATTTCCTTTTCAGAAAGTGTTGAAGAGGGAAGATACGACATCTTCACCGCGGACAAAGCTGCAACCTACTTGATCTACGGAAGGGTGAAGCTCTCAAACATCACCCATGAAGAGGTCACTCTCATGCATATGTGGAAGGAAAGTAACATGCCCATACAGAAGAAGATCGCCACCGAGACAGAAATCTTCTTTTTTGCCGAGGTGAAACTGGTCAACAGCAGTAAAATAAGCATTCGCTTCAAGTCTGCCTACGACAGCAGCACGTTCCTCGTCTATGAACTCTGACAAGGCTGAAATCTGACTTTCTGCATGAGAGCTGCACAAACTGCTGTCGGGCTTTCATATTCACGCGTGGCATGCGGCTGTTTTAAGCTGTCAAAACCTCTTGCTCTTGATGTTATGCATTTTCTCTGCGCCCACATGTGTGAAAAGTGAAGCAGCTGACTTCACTCTGGAAGGTGCAGGCGAAGTCGCCTTGAAGTCTTAAGGCTTATGAGGAGGGATGCGACTTCCTCTGGTGGAGAGCAGCAAGCCGGAGCTACTCTGTTTGTCGTTTTTGTGAGTTTATTCAACGTACGGCAGACGAGAATCTCAGCTTGAGACGAAATCTTCATCACTGCCATATGAAATTAAAAGCAGAAAGTCCCATAAGGTGACTAACTCATAGTGGGGTTTTCTTTCTTGTCATGCATCAGTCTGGAAGAACATATACCAAAAGTTTCACAAGGTACAGTTTCCTGGGAACTTACTCATTTTCACCTCTCCAATTGACTGGTCTCACCTGCGAGGACGAGACCAACCAGATGGGGACCGCATGGTGACCAACTCACAGTTTATTATATTAAAGGCTGTAAAATTCAGAGGCAGAAGGCTCTCACACTGTAAAAAGTCCTGTAGAAAATCAAATGAAAACGGCTCGTGAAGACCTCTGTCCACTTTGATTTCTGTTGATGATGAAATTCTTGAGTGTAAATGAAAGCTTGCTTTGTATTTTAGTTAGCTGTGTGGGTTGAGCAGCAGCTGGATGGAAGCAGACTGTGGCCGTGTTGGTGTTCATCCAGTACTGTACCAGAAGGTGTGTGTTCATTTTTTTTTGTGCCATATGCTGTAAATAAAATTCAATTACTGTCTTTTACGATTGTGACTTGTGTGTTACTGAGTGTATATTTGGGCGTTTAAAGGACAGACTTTTCAAGTCAATACCCAAAACTGAGTCACAGCAGCAGGGAGGTTACACTAAATGTCAATTTATCATACAACCATTTTCACTCTGGGACCTACAGTGAGTGATGAACTTTGTGTCTTATCTGATGCGCATTCCTGTTTAATTTGGGCATTTAAGTGTTTCATATCAGAGGAGGCAGCCGCCATCTGTCATTATATCATTCCACCTTGGATGACGTTCGCTCCCTAAATATTCGTGAGCATGTGTTCATTCATGTAAAATCAAGTGAACATAGGAGTGCTGTGTTTTTGTGTCTTTCTACTGTAGCCCAGAATGGACAAATCTGCTACCTCACAGCTATATGCCACTAAATCCTGGACCTTTAAGAAAAAAGGTCATTTTTTATGACCACTTTTCCCCATTTAAGCTTAGAGCCCCTTACTGTTCCAATAGTGATATTAAACAAAATTTCAAGTCATAAAAATGCCCTCAATATGCAGATATATAACCAAAATGTTGCGACAAATTCCTTAAATATGAATAGAGATGGCCAAAATTTAGATTTCATGAATAGAAATATAGACATTTATGGAGATTAAATTGCCTTTTTTGAAGAATGTCTAGATATACCGTCAGAGAAAACATGAAAATACGCAGGTGCTGTGATACTGTGACCAGTTTTATTGAGCTTGGACTGGGGTAAGGCTTCATGCTGTGGTCCCATTGTCTTTTCCAGCTAATAGATATAATCATCTGCAAGCATCAAGCATGTAAATTCAGGCAAAAAATATACATGTAGTGCGAATGGTTCAATAACAGCTTTCAGCTTACTTTGGGTCTGCCTCAGAGAGGCTCATTTTGACTGGAGTGGTAAAGTCAAGGGAACTTTAGATACACTTAGCAACTACTATGACACAAAATACTATCCAAGCAAAGTGAAAACTGGGGTCACCACAAATTTGGGACCCATGCTTCTATATTTTATGTATACATTTTGTTCCTTACAGCTTTATTGACCTCCTTTTGGAATATCAGTATCAAACATGGAAACATTGATGGCAGGCAGGTTTACACACCATATTTCATGCTCATTTTAAAAAATGTAAAGTCTCACAGTGCGGCTGGGACGGATGATTAAGCTGTACTAGATTAGAAACTCCACTGTATAACATCAAAATACATAGACTGATCATGTTAAACAGGCTTTATTATTTATCTATCAATGTGCATCCAGCTTTGTGGTCTACAGCAGGTGCACACACCTGCCAACTCCTATGCCCCTTCTACCCTGAGCGAGTTCAAACCTCTTTTGCTGTTTTATTATTTATTGGCATAAATACATCTTTGCTTAATTTTAAATGGGTTGGCATCACCAGCTCTTTGGTGGAACTGGAGTTTAGAAATGATGACTTCAGTGGAAAAGTAATGTGTTTATGGCCAGTTTATTTATTAAGTGTTAGTATGGTTATATAAATATCTGTTTTTTGATTTTTTAATTTATTTATTTTTTAATTTTGATTTTAATTTCACATGATAATGACATTCAGAACAATAATACATGTTCAGTCTTATATATTATCATGGCAACGTGTCTATAAAGAAAGCCAGAGAGCCATTTAAAAAATTCCCATAGACTGCATAAATACTGAAAATTCAGTTCTGGAGCTGCAACAGTAACTCAGTTGAAAAGTTAACCTGCCTTCAGATACCAAACATTTACCTGTTTCAGTATGACGCTTCATTGTCATACACCCACACACTTGGTAAACGTCTTCCAGGCTGCTTTTGTGTGCTTGTAAATCTCTCGTTCAAAGAGGAAGTGAAAGTTTACATGCAAGCAATCTGTCAGGCCGTATGTCATCATCATGATGCAACGTCTGAAGGAACACCCGTGAGTCTCCTGTCCCATGCGTCCACCCATACACGTCAGATTAGCGTTGCTTCATCCGGCCAACACCAACACACCATATCACAATATTAATATTACTCCCAAGGAACTTCTAATCAATGTGATCTGCACTACCAGGCCCTACCAGGCTTTAAATCAGAGAAATGACTAATACAACCGCGATTGTGTAAAGCAAACCAGAATGTGACAGCATGCTGATCCTTTTTGACATTCACTCGACTGAAAACGGTACAAAGACAACATATTTACGATATTTTTGACCCTTCAGTGATTTTTCTAAATATCTGCTTATTCTGAGTTTGATGCAGCAACACGTTTCAAACAGGTCGGGAGAGGAGCAACATTCCACAGGTAAACAGGTTCATCAGTAACAGGTGACAGTATCATGACTGGGTATGAAAGTCGTTCACCACGTGAACACCTGCTTGTGTAAGGGAGATTTCTACATGGGCTCAGCAACACTCCGCACAACAGCTGTCAGTAAACACAGTTTGTTTGCAAATGGTTGCATTCCATTTTATTTATGTTTCACACAGCGTCCCAACTTTTTTAGAAGTGAGGCCGTATGATAAGAAAAAGGTTACTTCACAAAGGTGTTATGAGGTAGTTTGTCAGACTACTGCAGCCACACCTGACTGGTTAGTGACTAAACCAAATACAAATAAATACAAAACCAAAAATGCATAATAAACATTATTTTAATAACATGGAAAATACATGTTTTGGATGTTTTTTATATCCATCTAACAGAAAACATTAACCAAAAATAGTTTTATAAATGGGTTTTGAAACACAAAAATGATTTACTTGGTTTAACATTTTAAGAGGGTGACTCAAACAAGTTCCAGTAATCTTATCATTTTTTGCATAGCGGCAGGTTCACATTGTGTGTGCGTTGATATGATCAATGAAACTAAAAACATCAGTTACTGATAAAGACTGATACATTTACTATCCAGTACACGTACTTTATAAATCAGTCTGAACACATCTGAAAACAGTGAGTGAGAACAAGCATTGGGACCATGACAGAACAACAGGAAATGGAAAATATCATGGAAACAAAAGAATACCAAATGCATTTTATAGCTTTGCAACAGCCAGTCCTCACTATCAGAGCTGTCAGAAGCTATAGGTTAACACCACTAGGAACACAGGAATCGTCATTTATTGCTCATTTTACAACACAGGGTTGCACAATGAGTGCATTGTGTTGCCCATTCATGCTAAACACGCATAGAACATACATACAGATATTTTAATCTTGAATAGAATAAAATAAAACAAAAGAACAATTTCACAGTTGATTGATGATTAGCTTCCGTTAGCTCTGCTCAACGCTCTTGTCTGGCCTCACTCAGTCTGTGGATACCAACCATATCAGCTGCATCAGAATAACTTAAATCCCGCTGTAAAACACTGGCACATTATACACTGACACCCACATTTGGACAGAAAAAAACATTAATGATGGATCATTTCCATGCAATCCCGTTTATGTGATGAAGATACATGAAAACACACGATGTTAGCATCAAGCAAGCTTGCTGGTGAACAAGGACCGAGCTTGAAACTGAGACGAAAAAAAGCAATCATGCATAACACATGCCCTGGAACATGAATGGTATGCAGCCGTCATCAATTTTACTGCATTAGCTATGACTGTACCTAAAGTTATCGATCATTCTTTCCTTTTTCACGTCATTCATTCACGTGGAAATGGACAGAATACCATTACACAGCAGAGCTGTCGAAGATTTTCCGTCACACTCCCCTATCTGCCCTACAAGTATTTCTGATTCTGATTCTGACTGCGTAAGCTGAAGGTATAAACAAACATGACATCACTGTTTGCAAAGTTACAGTAAACTGTTATGTGGTGAAGCGCCCACCCCACTATTCACCCACACACACTGTGATGACGCACATGCTCAGCCATGGAGAGCCAGTGAAAATGGAGTGCAGACAGTCATAATTTGAGGTAAGGCTAATAAGCACCTGAAGAAGCTACTGGGGGGACAGGTAATGAGGTCAGGGCAGGAAACCCAGCTGCAGCAACTAGTAGTTTGGTATGATGGAGTAAGACTGAACAAAGGAAGCAGACGCAGATAAGGGAAGTTCATTTATGTTCCTGTTTGTGTGCAAAAAAATTCCACTCCTTCAAACAAGCTGATCACAGATAAAAAATGCTGATAATAATTCCGTTTTACTAGCATGAGTTGGTATAAACCAGGAGCTGCAGTAAAACAGTTATCACCATTAAGAACAATTATTGTGTAGGTGGAGAAACCTTACAGTTGGAGATAAAACAAAGCCTTTAAAGCCTTTACACATGATATTTTGTATTCAGTGTGAAAAAACAATGATTGCACAGGGGCTTCCAACATCAGGGGAACAGCGAAACTAACAAGCCGGGGCCAAACATGGGGAGGCCCCTCAAGAAGCTCGGAAGTGAGATTAGAAACAAGTTAAAAACAACAGTGACACATTGCCTGGCTTCTTATATTGACATAGTGAATGTGTTCACTAACAGTGGCTTATTTAGGCTTCAAGAATGTCAGGAGATGTTGCTGTTTGCTTCCACCTGATGAATGTGTGTTCAGTATTCACGATCCTTTTACCTCTAAATGCTAAATGCGGTGCTACTCTCATTAGCCGGCTGCTAACCGCTGTGTGCTGCACAGCTGGTGCATGAAGGTCAGATTCACCCAAATGATGCAAAGCCAAAATTCACTTTGCTTTCTGTCTAAACATCATTTGGACTTTTGTTAATTTAAAACAATGAATAGCGCAGCTTTAGGACAATAAACCCAACATGCTAGCACAGGTTTGGAAGGGTTAAGTACTGGTGTGTGGACAGGGTATGGCCTAGTTAGATGTCATAAATATGCAGCATTGCCCACAGTTTCACAAACAGTCACAGAGAGTTACTCAGCGATGTAGGTCTGTCTCACCATCTCATGTTACTGAGGATGTGAGAGTAGGTGAATTCAAAAGGTGGCAAATAAGTTATTTCAAGCAATCATTTGCGGCAGATTACACAGAAAAGACATTTGCAAGACTGAAATCGAGAGTGAACACAGAATGATGAATGGTTTCATATTGGCACAGTATGCAAACTGAGCACATTGACAGTGGATCAGCACTCAGCACAACACCATCGCATCTGAACAAGTACGGCAAACTTCACATGCATGCCGACAGTGATTATACAGTATTTTGAGAATGAAATACACTTAGGTTTCAAATTTTGGACACTAAAGCAGTTTCTTTTTTTAATAATATCAGTTAATTAATTTAAAAAAAAATCACCATGCATGCATGTGTGAAAATTGAGATATCAAGAGAGGAAGTGCATGCATGAAATCTGTATATCCAGATTTCTGTGTTATTGATGAGATGCATGTTCTGTTACTGTTGAAATAGAACTGCGTTCTGACGTATGTGAACCCAAATTGCAACCACTGTCCAGGTGCTGGATCGGCTCACGAGCAGCTGTACTGTTGTGGTCTGCAGAAAAAAATGGGTACATTTGCATTTCAGCTCATATTAAGACGCTGCTATTAATGGTGGTTATTATAGTTACTGTTATTAGCTCCAACAGTATCTTTGCTTCTTGTTTCATGTCAAGATAAAAAGTAAAAAAAAAAAGGAGTAATCAGCATTTATTATGTCTCGATGAGCTAATTTTATTGAACACAATCAGGTCAAAGTCCAGTTATATGGCCTGTACATTTGGAAGTGGAAGAAATCCAACTGCTTCTCTGTGCATCTCAAAGGTCGGTGGTTATTTTCGGCATTATCAGACACCAAGACAAACTGGGTCAAGACGAGTCCACGAAGCCCAAAGCAGGAAAAACAGCATTATTTAAGTACATGTAAATAAGGATTCATGTAGGAAAAACCAACATATGTATGGCACTAGTAATGCACAGAACAGCGATGCAACCAATCAGAAAGCTGTATAAAGAAGAGACGGTCATGCTCAGCAATGCTTTGTTGATTGGTTCTTTCAGTCATCCACCTGCCCACACACTAAACCTCTGCAGCCATCTGGCCTTCATCAGTGTGTACAAATGCAGGTAAATTAGAGACTGGTGACTCCATCCACCTGTTTGCTTACCTGGCAGCCTGAAGTCGAGGTTGTATCTCTGTATTTGTACACACTGATGAAGGCCAGATGCCTGCAATCGTTTTGTGTATCGACAGGCGGAAAGAACCAATTAAACAACGCACAATGATTGTTTGGTCAATGCGCTCCTGAGGACGTAAATCAAGAATGTTTGCACCTGTTCATTTCTGAAGAGGCCAATCAGGAAACTCGCACACTTGACTGACCGACGGTGTAACTTCATCCCTCACCGCCCTCGTGGGTTGCCAGGTTTGCACACATCGCTCTAGAAATCACCGAATCATGTCTCAGAGACAAAACGTAACTTCTCAATTTCAAGAAAAATGCAAATATCTAGTAGATAAAAGTAAAGTCCTTTCAATTCAAGTCCCATGTCACAAATAGGCCCAATTTCGAGTCTTTCATCATTGTTAGTCCCCCACCTCTGCCCTCCTCTGTACTTTACCGGAAGCCTGACTCAGCATGTGCTTCAGACTCATAATGAATTTATTTAGTTTAATTTTCAGTCGATCACAGGTGTGAGTATTAACACATTACTATTATTTTCTTAAAGTACTTTTCATGTTACTGTGGTTAAAACTGTACTTCTACTCTTTAGTCCTGCATATTTTTGAACGTAATCTACTTTAGGTTTCTTAGATTAGGTTTCTCAAATGATGTTACTTGAGTCAGTTTTTAATAGTATTTTTACTTGAGTATGTGTTTTCTGTACTTTGTCCATCACTGGTAGATCATATCTCCTGTCCTACAAGGAAATCCTCTTCCTTCCTTCTCTGCTGAAGGGGATTTTCAGCTTGTGCGTCATTTAGATTTTTTTTTTTGTTTTAAGTCTTGATCTATTCATAATGCACTTGGGTCAAAGTGTAGTGTTTATTAGAAGATAGGAGGTGTTAGAAAGCAATCATTAATAATCAGACCACATCTACTGCCACCTCTGTTAGATGATATTTATGGTCATGTTAAAAATATGCTCATGTTCAGTGTTTGCAGGTGAGGGCATGACAACAGACTCCAACCTGTGGTCTAATCAGATTGTACATTTGAAAAAACGCCTTCTAAGAGGAAAACGTAAAATAATTCAGACTTAGACTGTTTCCACTCACCAGGCACGAATACCAGCCTAATGCATACAATATTTTTCCATCAGACACACAAACAAATGCACTAAAAACCCAGTGTACACTATCTGCACAGCACCAAACAGCAGACAGACACAGTTAGAGACTTGCTGGTGAACACAGTGGAGCATTCAGCAGCTGAACAGCTGCAAAAAGTAAAGATACTTCTCTCAGGAGTTGGTAGAGACCAAAAATAGAGTAAATATTGGGCAACTCTGCAATTAGTTATTCCGGTTTAAAGCTGTCGTGAACTATACTGCACTCAGGACGAACACAGATCTCCTGCCAACGTGCCTACAGCTGTAATGTATAAACAAAACATAGAAGAAGAAAGAAGAAGAAGAAACGTACTTTATTAATCACACACATTACATGCACAAACATGCACACGCCATGCTTCACGAAATTATTTCTCCGCTTTTGACCCATCCATCGTCCATCCTTCCGGACGCTCCAGACCAGGAGCGGTGGGCTGCCAGCCGACAGCGGCGCCCGGGGGCCCAGTTCTTTTCGTCACCGTTGGTCAGGCGGTGATCTTCTTGCATGTTTTTAGTGGGGGTATATTTTATGGAGGATACCTCAGGTGAACATGGGGAGAACATGCAAACTCCACACAGAAAGGCCCCTTTCCTCGAGCAGCAGACACCGAAGGCATGGTGGAGGACACGCCCCAGCGCCCACAGCGGGAATCGAACCGGGACCTTCTAGCTGTGAGGCGACAGTTACCACAGTGCCACCATAATATAATATATTGGAAATTCTTCTATGTGAAGCTCTTTGATTATGCTTTAGGGTCATGTCCTGAAGTGCCACCAGCAACAACGATCGTGCTAGCGTAGCTTTTTAGCTTCATTATTTTTTCCAAACCATGACATTTTCATGAAAAATGCGTCAATTTGCAGACTGTCCGGTTTGGGTTTGCCTGACTGCCCTCTCTCCTTGGGTCAGGTGGCTGCATGTGTGTTAACACCACAAAATGTCTCAGGTTGGGGTGGATGGCTGTGCAATGCTGGCGACTTAAACACCAGACAGTGTGGTTCAAGCCAAACCACAACCCAGACTTGAACGTCGCCTCTTTTGTTTTGCAGTACAGGTGGCACATCTTCATGGAAAACTCAGACATATGCTGGCACGAAGCAGTGACATACATATAAAGATTTTTTTTTTTTTGCTTAGGTATGAGAATGTTTTGTGTCACAAATGTCAGCACTTTCTTTTCCTGAGAATCAAAACAAAGAGACAACCTGAGAGTTAAGGAAGACGGCTAGACTAGACAAGAGACAAAAACCACAAATATCAAATCAGAATCGCTTTATAGTTTGGTATCAAATACCTTTTTTTTTTTTGCTTTTTAATCATTTCTTTAGAATCCTAGGCACTAAAATGGCAGAGGTGAATAGATTACAATGAAAATCCGGATTCAGATTAACTTTTCATCCATCAACGTATCGTTTCACAAACCCGGATCTTGGCGAGGAGGACATGACGCTACATGTGAATATCAGCGAACGGAAACTTTGCCACGTGTACTAAAAATAAACTTGACAGCCCTTAAACCCTAATGATTAATGGAACATTTAAGATTAGAATTGAAGACCCCGAGAGCGATTCAGATTATACCACAGATGACATTTACATTTTTCTGCTTTCACACATGATCAGCCGCTTGTGAAAAGGATCAATTGAAGCACAACCGAGAGATGAGAACATGTAAGTGGGAGTCAGGAGTTGATTTTTCCTTCTTGTGGTGTGTTGCTGTACGTCACATAATCATTTATTTTTCCATGCAAGTCCATCAGGTTGGCTGTCTGATCAGCTTTATATATCCCCCCTGCGGGTCTCTGTGTGTGCGTGTTGTTCATGTAGAGCTCGCCTACGAACTCTCCGCCATCATCCATTTCCTGTGCTTGTGACCTACCGGAGGTGGTGAAGTTGGAACACAGAGCCAATATCACTGGTCTGGTTTCCGCTGTGGCACAGAAACATCCCCCTCATGACAGCAGAGCTCTCACCACGCAAGGCAGCTGACTTCCTGTGTAACTGCTGATGCTGGGCGCAGGTAAACAAACTGTCCATTCATGCACGCGGTTCACCCACATACACGCAACTCAGGCGGCTGAACAGGTATTCACAGGTCCATGTTACCTCACCACAACGAGATATTCTTCCTTCCATTCAGTCAAACATCTGGAATCTTGAATGAAGTGTCACCTGCGAGTTCTGGAGAAACGCCTACACAGCTTACGTAAAAATCTTCAATCTGTCTTAATAGCTCCCAGCTATTTTAATTGAGCAACTTCTCAGTCCAACAGAGATCCTTGTGAGGCGTCATCAAATCACGATTTTACGTTAACTGTCAGTGAGTGCATCTTTTAAGTGATTCTTGCCTTTAATTTGCTTCTTGAGCCCACACCTGCAGAAGTGATCCCACACCTGCGCAATGATGTCTTCCCTTGTCTATTCACACCTACTGCTACTCCCATCGTCCTCTACCTGTTAGCAGGAATTCACACTTTCTCTGCACCTCTGAGTGACTCCATACATCCATCCATCCATCCATTGTCTATACCTGACTATCCCTTTCTGGGGTTGCGGGGGGTGGGGGGTGGAGCCTATCCCAGCTGGGCGAGAGGCGGGGTACACCCTGAACCCGTCGCCAGCCGATCGCAACATATACAAACAAACAACCATTCACACTCACACTCACACCTAAGGACAATTTAGAGTCACCAATTAACCTAATGAGCATGTTTTTGGTCTGTGGGAGGAAGCCGGAGTGCCCAGAGAGAACCCACGCATGCACGGGAAGAACATGCAAACCAGGGATCGAACCGGCGACCTTCTTGCTGTGAGGCACGCACACTACCTGCTGCACCCTCTGGGTGACAAAAAAACAAAAAACAAAAACACTATAACTTCAATGGAAGAACCAAAATGGGAAGAAATACAGTGAAAGGGTGGAAGTAATGCTGCTGCATTACTTCCACTCAGTGCACACAAATGCCTCCATCCTGCAGCACTTGACCTCTGGGTCAATAACATAGGCCACACCAACGTGGAGAGTTCAGCGGCTTTTCTTGTCTTATTTTAGCTTGACAGCATTTAAGTTGCTCATAACTGAGCCGGTCTGGCTTCGTGACCCACCATCACCCCTTAATGACAAGCTGGGATCCAAATCAAGGAAAAAAGATGGCACTCCGCTGCATAAAAAATATTCTCGTCAAAATAAAAGCACATGATTTTTTTGGCCGGGTAAAGGCCCAACCCACTGAAAACAGGCCACACTAGTTGAGAATCACTGCTCTAAACCAGTGGTTCTCTGGTTTTGGGATCCACCATCACCCCTTAATGACCAGGGGCGGGGCTTGTAGACAGGCAAGCCAGGCAGTTGCTTGGAGCTCCCGGCCACTAGGGGGGCTCCGGCCACTTATTTACAACAATGATTATTGATAGGCCTGGGCTTTCAGAGACCGCTGTTGATCCCTGGGCCTCACTTTGAGAACCACTGACCTATTTTTTTAGTATTTATCTCAAATGTCCTGGAAATTGTGCATTTATGTGTGCAAAACTTATATTTTTGCGTCGTGCACGGGTGGGGTGGCTCTTTGTCACAAGGTGGTTAATTATAGCCTGTGAATCACTGTTATCAACATTTTTTGCTGTTTTTTTTTTAAGCCTGCACGACTGTTTCATTCACAAAATTATGCCAGTTAGCCAAAGCCCATATAAGACATTCTGTTAAAAAGCTGATTTTAAAAAAAATAAATACAGCTGTCATAAAATACATCAACATCATGCTAACCAACTTAACAAACAGTATTTTATTAGTATTATATGGTTAGACATGACCACACTCACACACCTGTGACGGCTAGGAAGCTGTTATAATGTAAGAACTACCAAAAAAACTGGTGCTGCACACTGGAAACTACTGAACATCTGGTCACAGCTCAACTCCACAGAGCAACACAAACAAATGCAGCTGTACGTAATATTTTAAATATTTTTGGCACAATTCCTCCAATAATACAGTACAACAATATTTTGAGGATGACTACTGGAAGTTTGAGATGATATTTGCTTGTGACATTATTCATGTGGCATATTGCCCTGGAGACATAGTGAATGCATTTCTTTTCCCTCATAAACTCGCATTTGCCAAACAGGTTTCTCAAGTGTTTTGAATCCAGCATTGTTCATATCTGTGTTTGATCTGTAATCATCTTCTCCTCTGCCTTTATTGGTGCGTTATCGCGTATTTCGGCACATTGCTCTTACATGTAGATCAGTGAAATAATGTGAAACCGCCAGCAGGAAAGAGTAATGATGGGGGAATTCCCACAGCTTCTGTTGTACAGGGGCTTCTTCATATGGCTTCCCATCTCTGTCTGTACAAAAAAAAAAAAAAAAAACAACTTGTAGATCAGGTTCATTAAAATATAAAAGATTCAGTCTATGAGAACTTTTGATGACAGTCAAAAAAAAAAAAAAAAAAAAGTCCTTTTGTTTGTCATACTGAAAATTAAAGAGGAGGGACTTTACAGCAACTTTCTGTCCTGTCATGCTTTCGGCCTGTTTGTGTTGCATCACAAGTCAACACACATTTCAATGTAAAATCAGCATTTTGTGATTTAGTTGATTTACTGTCAAAGATACAAGCAGCATGTGGCGTTTGGGAAGGGAGAGCTGCTTCCTGTCAGGGTTATATGGGTCAGAGAAACTGTCTTCAAAACAGTTTGCAGATCATGCAGGTCACAACTGGTGGCATCGCTGATGAAGGTAACCCTCATATGAGCACACTGGCGTGCATTTCCGGTGAATTTTACTGCAGCTTTAAGTAAACTTGAACAGCTTGGGAGCAGAAAGACTCCAGACCCTTGAACCATGAGCCTTGACACACCACATCAGCATATCAGGATATGAGGCTGTCATGCTTAAAGCCCCCAAAAGCTCGGTTTTAAATGCCAAGTGTTTGTCTATGATAAATATTCTTGTTTAAATATGCACCAATCAAAGTACAAAAACATTGTTTACTAGTGTTTATGAGGACTTAGTTTTTGTGTTTTCTTTTCTTTTCTTTTCCTTCAGATTAGATTGACAGTCCCGGCATGTTTTCATGTGGAACCCCGTTTGCTCATATTACAATGCTGATTGAGAAAACATGCTCTCCGGACCTGTCTCTGCCCAGCATGAACAATTCCAGGACCCTGAAACTGAGCAGCTAAATGGAATTCAGCCATCGTTCATTTCATTATTTGCTTTTCCTACTGTCCCATGTCAAAACGTCTCGTGTAAAAAGGCCAGTGAGGATTCAAATATTGACAAATCATGACCAAAAAACTCGATTTATTTATCTAAAAGGAACAATGTACGTAGCCTGAATCTTTATTGTGAGTTACGAAGTGCCATTTACGAAGGAAAGGGGCAACTGTTTGCAGGAAAGAAACCTTTAAAACCCACTGACACAGTTAGCAACGAGCTGGTAAACTCAGTCAAGCGTTTAGCAGCTGAAAAAGACAGACATGTCCATCAGGAGTTGGTGGAGACCAAAAACAGAGCTCAAAAAACAGAATATTGGACTAACTTGCCAGGCGGACAAATACGCGACTTTGTATCTGCTGCATGTGAAAATAAGCAACTTTTTTCTAATCACCTTAAAATGTGTCAGTGCTGTATTCACAGCTTGTTTCAATTGTTCCCTTGTGGCCAAAATACCAGTTCATTAATGCAGCTTTAAACATTTGAGAGCTGCTGGTAAGACCACATCTATCATAAAACCTTCTCACTTCCCAGATGCTCCATTTGCACTCAGACAGCAGCGCCTCAGACAAGAGGCAGCACATTTTGCAGAAGGTTGACATGATAAGAAACACAACATGTGTGGTGTTTTCTGGCTGTTCCTGGTAATTAAACCACAGTCTGAAGCATTTATTGATTTAACAAAAAGAAACATCACTTTGGAAGTTGCTATCTTGCTTTTCAGTGTGCTTGACCAAGAAGCAAAAACCGCTGAGCTGTTTGCAGAATGATTGTTTATATAATCTAATGATCTGCAGCCTACATTTCTGGTAAACTCATACTTTCCATTTCATTCACACAGGGAGAAGATGGGCACATTTCTTGGACAATACACCCACACTTTTTGGTACTGTGCTCCCAAAACAGCAAGTGTGATGGCTGTGGGGAATGGAGAGCAGCGTGGAACATGTTTCTGCTGCTGGGTGAGTCATTATGAACCTGGTTATGCATCAGAGAGGACAGTGTCAGAGGGACAGTGAAGGAGAGCGAGAGAGAGAGAGAGAGAGAGAGAGAGAGAGAGAGAGAGAGAGAGACCTAGATAAACATCTTGTACCTTTCTATGGAAAATCAAAGTGTGTGCATGTGGCAGAGGTGAGGTGAAACTGCACAGAGGATGCTACCGAAAGAGAGAGAGAGAGAGAGAGAGAGAGAGAGAGAGAGAGAGGGAGAGAGGGAGGGAAAAGACAGACAGAGAGAGAAACAGACAAGAGAGAAAGAGTCACACACACACGCGCACACACACACACACGCACACACACACACACACTGATAAGATTTCCCAATATATGGACGGGGGAGTCCCCTCAGGCTTGCTCGTCCCACCTCCACACTGGGCTGGATCGGCTTTATCTTGCATCATGAGTGGGCTTCTGTCGAAGCTGTTTGTCTGCCGCCGGCCGTGTTTGTCGTCGCCTTTCCTAAACAGACTCACAGAGGTTCAAGGTGGCAGGGGGAATCCCCGCCGCCGCTCTCTGCCAGTATCTGTGAGCCTCTCCAGCGGCTTTAAGCTTCATGCACATGTTAAAGGCATTAGTGAGCAATTTATAGAGGTTTAATGCATACTGTACAATTCCAGGAAGCCTTCTGCTGACTAAAAGAATAAATACTGGTGGACCCCCTTAGTGTTGTTATTGGTACGCTGTTAAAGAAAAGGTACATTCCCCGTAGCCATTGGATGCTGCTCTGCGCCTTTTATTTGGGAGAAGGTTGCAGTCTCACTTTCACATGAGAGGTGTAGCTCAGTCGCTGAGCGTTGTCTTGATAATAAATGAAGCAGACTGTGAAGGAATCACATCAGGGTGCGTTGCATTGAAACAGCAGAGGTCCAGTGACCCCTGTGTGCAAGGCTGGTAACTGCACAGGTGAAGGGAGGGAAGGCACAATGCAAAGATGAAGAGCAAAGGACTCTAAAAGCCTACAATAAAACAGCAAATGCATAGATATGAGCAACATGGCATAACGATACTTCATATTTTGTGTTGATACTTTTATCACAGTCTGCCTGCTTGAATGACTCTTAAATCTGCTCCTCACACAGGCCAATCAACTGCTAAGTTAAAGACAGATTTCCTGTTTTCAGCAGCTCTAAGTTTTGTTTTTCTGGTTTCAAAGTTTCACACTTTATCCAGGACGAATGGACGTCTTTTATTGTGCATGAAGCTAATCTGAGACCACAAAGGACTCACAGTGCTCAGTCGGTAAAGATGGCAAAATTTCCACCCTTTGATCATCAAAAGAAATGTGATATTCCTGATGACGTCAGAGCTTCATTACTTAGCCTGCATGTACCTCTGTTTGATGCTGTTGCATATCATCCCCACAGTACTTCATGATACCACCGTGGGAGGCTCAGCACTGGACGCTCAGACCGAAAGCAGGATCATATTCAGATCCAGATTCCAGAGTGTTGATTTATTTATTTTTTTTTATCTTTATCTCAGACCATCAAGTTCAGTCTCTCCAAACCTCACTTACACGGCGTTTGTTTTTCTACAACCAGCCAAGACGTTCGCCTTTTAAACTGCGATCATCAGCGTTACAGCGATCTGTGCTGGCCCACACCTTCATCTCACTCATCACTAAATAAACAGTCCCTCGCTTCGTGACTTATTCCTCTGTCTTCTGCGTCACTGATGCGTGAGCTTACCCACCTGTGATTCACCTGTTTTGGTGGTTTCACACCTTTCCTCATGGCTGCCAACAAGCACACAGGCTGACTGACACCTCTCTCATGTTCACAACTCTAACAATAAAAGCAAAAGTCATGACTGAAACACATTGAGATTTTTATATTCAGTGGGCTAATGTTTGTTGAAATAACAGTTAGTAAATGCAGTTCCTTAAATATAATATAATATAATATAATATAATACAATATAATAAAATATAATATAATATAATATAATATAATATAATATAATATAATATAATATAATATAATATAATATAATATAATATATACAGGGCTTCTCCTTTTATCCAGGAACTGAACAGCCAAAGCAGAACTGAGAGCAGTCAGCATCATGTAATTCACCAGCAGATTTTAGTAACTCTACTTAATTAACATTCGCTTATTCCAAAAGTTTGCAAACTTACTATAAGGTCATTTTTTTTAGGTACACAGCTGAGTGTGCTGCATCCAGTATGAAGAGTATGAAACAGCTTCATCTCCATCATATTTTTATGTTTTTCTTCACTTTTGACTCTTCAGTCTTTGTTATGGGGATTTGCTTTTAGAGAGGAAGGTTAGAGCGCTATGAAAAATGGAATAAAACCAAAATCTGGCAGAAAGTTTGTTCAGTGCAAACTCAGACTTCTATATTTTAAGAGTTTTTACTGTTTTTTTAAGCTTTTTAAAATATTTTTAATGGACTTGATGTTGATCTGTGCTGTTCTTTTAATCACTGTGAATAGTAATTATTTAATTTTTTTTTTATCCAAGTTATGACATGAAATCTGAATTATGAGATATATTTTTTAACTTTATAACGAGCCAAACTTTGCTGGTCTATGAACAGTGATAAAGTAAACGCTTGAACTTTGACTTTAACAGTGAAACTCTTGAGCAAACCCTTTAAACAATATACCAACAAAAAATGTTTATTTCTTCTTCCATATGAACAGCAGCAACATATAAAACTATTTAATGACATCCTCCTCTGTAACTGAGGAAGAGCAGCGTCGCCGTCACCCCCTAGTGGAGCGCTGAGGCATTACAAACAGGTCCACGCACAATTAACCCGCAAAATCATTACATGAGCAACATCAATAATGATTCAGAATGCAATGATAATTATATGGGAAGGGTTAAGAAATACAAAACATTCGGTGATTCTGAAAAAGGAACAATAACCAAAAAAGCATAGCAATGACAAATAAAGATATCTCAACCGGCCGGTCTCCCAAAGAGGAAGGAAACTCATAAAACAATCACACATTTATCTCATTCATGGTTACATGAAACAGGATGTTGGCAGCACCGATATCTGGTTATCGCTAAAAGTGCATTTGATCAGACAGAAACCAGCCAATCAAAGTAACATCATGCATGTTTGTTTCTTATGTCATATAACTGAGTTTATTCACATTAACCTGTTGCAAGAAGTATAGATGGCCAAAGACGTTAAACTTGAGAAACCTCAGATAAAAAGCAAAAACTGGAGAGCACCGCACAAAATAATTTGACATTATTTGTGTCAATTAAATGCAGGTTCATCCTCTATTTGTAAGTGTCAAACTGCACGTGTTAAGCATGTTAAGACATATACTGACATGTACTTTTTCATCTTTTAAATGCGCATTGCAGTCGAATGGTGCATGATAGCGGACTGTGGACATGTGGGCTGCACAGCATCTGATGAAACACGTTTTACATCACTGTCACTTTGGACACGTTGACTTCCTGTAGCATAACAGCAACAAGCGAAAAGAAAAACACCACAGTACGTGGTCAGGTGCAGGTGTCTGTGATTTGTCCAGGCCGGGTGTAATTAGCATGGATGATGCTTTGGCGCCCTCTGGTGGAGAAAAGATGAACCGCACAAGGAAAGTTTGAATTGGTACAAAACCCATGCATAGTTTCCCATTAAAAACAAATGGAAATATGGAGTATTAATAGCATTTTGTGATTTTTTTTTTGTGTGTGTGTGTGTGTGTGTGTGTGTGTGTGTGTGTGTGTGTGTGTGTGTGTGTAGGTTGGGGGATGGATACATACATTTTATTTATTTATTTATTTTTTACATATGGTTACAGAAAGTTTTCGGCTTTTTTTTTTGCAGTGTTGGCAAGTGACCTCATGTAGCTTCAGCACAATTCTGACCACCTCACCTCAGGTTGACGTTACATCACTCTGTCTTTTTCTGTACACTATGAAGGGCTGATTTCTATGTTATTCTGTAGCATGTGTGCATCTATTTGGAGCAGTAAAGTACATTTATGAGATAAAATAAAAAATAATAGCATAAAATAAGTGACCTGCAGCTGAGAGTGCAGAGGTTTATTATCACCCTTTTAAAAACAATTGATCAGAACATGAATGAATGGATGTCTGAACGTTCATTAGGACAATTTAGTTAAATCCAAAGTGTGTCCACTTTTGCATCAGAGTTTATACAAACAAATGGTGACATTGGTGGATTTGAATTTCAGAGGGTCCAAAGGTTAAAATGGTAAGACTGTCCCATAACCTGATATTTCTCACATAATACACAACAAGGACTTTTATTTGAAAGATACAGTTTACTGTTTCTTTTATTCAAGTTAGGCTCAAGTTAGTTAGGCTTATTAAGTTGACTCCCTCGAGAGCTTGATCCAGTACAGTCACATGAGACCACTGCTCTATATTTCTTCATGCTTTCAGGCTGTAGGTGGTCCTCTTTACTAATAGACGCTATTTTGTATGAAGGGTTTGCAAAAAAAAGGCAATGTTTTGTACATGGAGGAGCAAATATTGTACAATGAGTCAAGGAGACAGACAGTTGAAAGGACAGAAAGAGACAAAGACATCGCTGAGTTGAACAGTTACAAAAGAAACTGGAAGCTCTAAGTACTCAGGGATAACTGGTCTGTCAGCTAAACCTGTTTTCTTCTTCTCGTCTTTGTTTATATCCTGCTGCAGTCGCCTCGCAGCTCTATTGAATGCAGTTCATTAAATATGTGACAGATGGCGCTAAAGACAAGGTGAAAACGGTACTCAGCAGTTAGTCTCGGTGTCCTCAGTCTCCTGAGCTCTTCCTTGTCACACTGGTGGATCATCTGCAGCTTGTCATACTGGGGGTCTCCATCATACATCAGTGCATTGTGACGGTCAAACAGCTCATTTTAAGACCATGAGCGTTGATCTTCTGCTGGAAGAGCCTCCTCCCTCCTGGTTTCAGTCCTTCCGCTGGACGTCAGAGTCTGGCTGCAGGGATCTGAAGAATGTTGGAACTTGGAAACACATATTCTGGATGGACTCCACTTGGTGCACAGTGGCACTGATGACTTTCCACAAACTGCTGCCACACATTTGGAAGCTATCGTCTAAAATATGACGGTCTAAAGGCCCTGAAAACTCCATCAGGACCCAACGTGAACACACTGTTTTCTGATGAGGTTAGATGCATGTTGCTTCCTATCAGAGATTTCGGTATTTCAGCTTTTTCTCCTCTTGCTGGTTTCCGGTGCGTTGGAGCTCAGTTGCTAAAAGGTGACACTACGTACTCCGCTGAGCGACATGTGAATCAGAATCTGATGACAGTTGGTGGCATGTTTGGTCACTGTCAGTCGAATCTGATGAAACTATGCCCACGCAGTCCTGGAGGAGCAGAATAAACGGCTTTTTGAGTGTTAAACTTAACTTGTTAAACCGGAATTAAGAAGCTAACCCAGTGTCCCAGTAATCCAGTAGAAGTATCTAGACTGGGGTGTCCACATACTTTTGCCACTGCCATAGTGTAACTGGAGCCTGTTTGACATTTTAATTATTTACTATGCTTTGGCAGATGTGAGCAACCTTTAATATTTCATACTCAGATGCTGATTGCTTTGATTTTATCTTGCAGTTGGTAGTCTCGAAACCCCCTCCATCACAGAAAGGCTTCTCAAACCTGTTTGCTTTATCTCACTGTGTGGTGAAAAGCTTCAGCAGTAAACAGTCTGCCACGAGACACTTGTGGCAATTTCTGGCTTGCAAATGCAAACATATTGTCATTTAAAGGTGGAGGCAGGGAAAGAAAAAAAGAGCAAAATGATAAACTGAAACGTCCAATTACTAATGAGTGTTACTCCTATTAAAAATCTGCACTTTTCATCCTGGTACAAAAGCCCTTATATTCACATTTAGACACTCTTCAGAACGACCACCACTGCCTTTGTGTGTAATTAGATGCAAATATGGATGCAGATGGATCCAAATAAGAGGATTGTGCAGCGTCGTCTGATCCCAACGAGCTCAGCCGGGGGCACAGTGCAGCATCTGAAACAGACAGAGTGCCGTTTCTTGTCTGAAAGAGAGATTTTGGGCTGTTGCCACTTTGAACCACCAGTGTGTGATGAGTAAAAAGCGATTATTGAAATGAGACGCAACCACAAGACAGTTGATTGCAGACTGATTAATAAACCTGAGGTTCAGCCCCCTCATATATGCGGTTCCACTCAACACAGGGCGTGTAGATAACACATTTGACTTGTTTTGTGAAATGTTGCCCTTTTGTTATACATCGATGGTCGACTGTTGCCCAGTAACAGAATGGAGATGATTCACAAACTCCTTTCTACACAATATGCCCTAGGAATCAACCTGTTGCACTGACTTACAACTTATGAAACACGTACATTTCTTTTAGGCTTTAAGGGATTACTGAACTCACGCTGTGAGGCACAGCAGGGTCTTGAGACACAAATGAAGATAAATTCAAAGTTGATCACATGAATGAAAGGAAGCACAAGCTCTTTGACAAAAATCGACCTGCACACAAGTAAGACCCTCCTGATTTTCATACAGGAAGGAAGCACACGTCAAACCTGCCCGTTCGGTCCCCTCAGCTGTGCCCAGCCTGCAGATCTTCTCGCACTCAGCAAACACGAATGTTTGTGGTGTACTGAAGGAGATGCACAATGAGGGTGTTAAACTGCAAAAAAAAAAAAAAAAAAAAAAAAGCACAGCAAAAAAGCAACTGCACTGCATTGTGGTCTGCAAGCTGAATTCTAAGCTTTCGATGAAAGAGAAGTCTTTCCCCACATTTTAGCTACTTTGGAGGGTTTAATTGCATCTTCCAAAACACAGATCTGCCTCTGTTTTAACCTTCTGCTGCACCTCAGCGCCTCAGTGGAATATATGAGAATCAAGTTTATTATCAGGAGCAAAACCACATTTGAGTCGGTGTCTTTATCTAAATACTTTCCAGTGGTCAGGTACAAAACTCATGTGGGTGTTTATTACATGGCAGGCTGCTCCAGCACTTTCAGATCACATTTCCAAAAACATTTCCCCCTTCAAGCAAATGAAAATCAATTTAAATTTATTTACCTCAAAACAACCATCATGTAACACTTTTTTCACTTTAATAAGCACACATTTAGACATTATAGGTGTCAGATCCACACTAGAATAAATATTTTAAAGATGCTACAACAATATCAGTGAATTAGTGTTAACTGACTCTCAGCTTTTATACAAGGCAAGCTATTTGTTTATTGCTTCAATTCATTTCACCGCCAATTTTAAAGCTGGCAAAAGAGAATGTGTAATATTTTCTCTGGGTTTTGACATTACAGAACGTTTCATATCACACTGCTCAGCGCACTTATCATCATCACCTTCAGCATGAGTAAAGTCAAGAGTAAGATTCACTCCTGTCTAAAGCCTTCTGAGCAGTTTACATTCTGTCATTGCAGTAAAATTAATATACACAAAGGAGCTCTGATCGCTTGGAGCTCTTCAGATCTTGTAGAGACCAAAGAAATTGGCATAATGTGCATGACTAAGATATCTGGGGTGCGACACGCGGACGAAAACCCTGTCGTTCTGCTGCAGCTGCAGGGCGGAGCCGAGGTAGCTCTCTGTGGTCCAGGGGCGTCCCGGCCGCTCGGGGCAGAAACCCGCTCTGTGGGCCTCCATCAGGTTCAAAGGTGAAGCACGTCCCTCTCTCTTCACAAACACTGTGTGGACAAACGAGGATGAGGGGGCGCAGTCCTTAAAGGTCAGCTCCACTCGTGAGTAAATGTGGTAGAGTCCGGTGTGGTTGACTTGCAGTGCGCCGTCTTCAGACCGGTACTCCACTCCTCCGGATGTGAATGCCCGACCCGCCCGCGGCTCCCATCGCAGAATCTCTGAGAAGTTTTCTACTTCAATGCGTCCTGCAAGAGGAGAAGAGGAATCCTGTCACCTCTTTCAGACTAACGTGGAACAGGGACTCACATAACACATGTTACATTTTTATCGTATGTACCCATCACATGTGCTGCAGCTCTGTCGTTTTTCTCCTCTTCACTCGGCTCAGGTTCATAGAGGCCTGAAAAACCATCAGATTGGAGTCACGTCACCTTAACTGCGAGCATTTTTTTTCACTTGGGAACAGTTCACATGTTGTGAGACGTGTTTACACTCACCAATTTGCTTCTGAGCCGCATTAAACTCAGTCACAGGTTTCACCTTCAGTGAGACAAAAGAGAAAGAGGAATCTCAATACCACATCACAAAGACGTCTGAGCCTCGGTGCCTCTGAGGAGCCTCAGAGCACAAGTCACAGAGAGGATATCCGGTCTTATTGGGCTGATGGCCACATGATTAAGTCCTTGGTTTGTATGTTTAAATGTCAGAGCTGAGCTGAAGTAGATGAACTCTTCACATGACAGCAAAGTAAAAAAAAACAAAAAAACAATTTAACTTTGCAGTGCTGTTAACTTTCCAGCTTGGTTTTCCACTCTCCCACCTCACACCTCTCCATCACCCCCAGCAAAGGTGCAAGAAGTCACACCTTTTTTATTTGCAGCTTTGCCCCCATTAAAAGTGGAACCTACAAGCAGCAATATTCCACACAAAGGAATACTATTGTCATTATCATTATTTCTTGGCAACAAAGACTCATCATTCTCTACTCTTCACCTGCTACTAATTTTCCTGAACACTGCTGTCACATTTCTGCTATTTTCAACTTCTAACCTACTTTATTCTCACACGCTCCTGCAGTCATCATTAGCTTATTAGTTCAGCAAAAGCTCAGGAAATTTCAAACCACTCTCCTCCATATCATCACACCCAGCGGCTCCTTACCTCTCTCAGCGCTCTCAGCTCTTTCTGCATGTTGTAAATCTGGTAGGCTTCAAAGCCCAGGGCCGCAAACACCAGCAGGAACAGCATCAGCACGACCAGGGCCGCACCAGGCCTGACTCCCATGGAGCCCTGGCTCTTCCCACGGCTCCTCACCCTCTCCTGGGCAGGGGGGAAGGACCAGCAGGGTACAAGACATGGCGGCTGCGTAGGGTGCTGCGGACCCCCACCTTCGTCCACGAGGAACACCTGTGGGAACGGGTAGCTCTGGTCACAGCTCATGGTGCAGGTCCTGCTGTGAGACAAAGTGTGTGTGCATCTGTTGCCTCTGCACAAAGGAGGTGTGTACTTTTTGTCTGAGCATCTCTGACTTAAAAAAACCAAGCTTCATCTGTCAAGACAATCACCACCCACAAAACCCTCCCACACGTAACATGGACCGAAGACAAGTGCACGTTACTTAAACTCACACAAGCCAAGAAGCTATCAAGTCATCCCTCCCTCCCCCGTGGTCTGTGGAGGATTTCTAAAATACTTGTTGCATGTTTACTTCTTACTACAGAACTTTATTAATCTTCATCATCTTGTCTTTTTTTTTTTTGCATACCAGTTCATCTCACTGCTCTGTGCATGCATGAAGCTTGAGGGAAAGGAAGCTAGAGGTTTCAGCTGACCCCCACCTCACTAACCACTTTCATGTCATCGCCAGAAAGAGACCTTTTCACATATTCCACGAAAGGAAAGATTGAGCAACCACTCAAAGTCACCTGCCCTGCGTTTTATGTGAAATCTGCTCTGACTTGTCTTGTGGCCAAGGTAGCAGCCTTTGTTCTACACTGCTGGGGATTCTTTATCTCTTTCAGGAGTGTCACTGCGCTGCATCAAATCTGAGCCGTGTCCTGAATCTGAATATTTCTCATCAGTACTCACCAGTTCAAAAATGCTTTCTTATTAAAATGTATTACACTTATCAGTCTATACGAGGCAGAATGTTGGTAAACAGTGATACAGCAGTTTCAGTACCACTAAGGAGTACCTTGGTGGGAAGTTGCTGCTGCCACATGAAAAGAACGTACAACTCTTTTCCTGTTGGCTGCTTGTGAAAAAAGCTGGTAGCGAGACACATCTTTACAGAGGTGACAATTAACCCCAACCAATACCTCAGAGACGAGCTCACAGGAAAGCTAAACATGCACACCGCTTTCCTCCCTACTCGCGGGGTGCAGGATTAACACCGTTGTGGTCTCTCTGACAGTTGTGGGTCTATTTCCTAGGATGCAGAGCAATTCTGCTGCCCCTTCATTGTGGTTGCAGCAGTTTCCATAGAATCAGTTCTTATCGGCTGTTTAATAAAGGAAAAACGTCTACAAAGATGATGTGACACTGCTGAGTGGGTTTGATGGTTTTTGATAAAGACATCTTTCCAACCTCATAGATGGGACTTCATAGCCAGGCTTGCAGTGGAGGGGGTTGCATCACTGTTGTCTCACACACTAGAACTTAAGCAACCAACTTCTTTGAGAAGCTACATCAGCCTTGTATATTGTGTAGACGTCAAATGTCTGTTTCTGTGTGCACTTTGATGGCTGAAAAAGAAGCTCCCACAATCCCCAGCTCTGTCCACTGCTGCAAAGGTTTCATTTCTCCTGGCCCCTGCAGAGACAAAGGGAAACCCACCTTGCAGCATGCATTCAGAGCTCTCACTAAAAGGGTAACTACGTCAAGCTTAACCATAAAGTGCAAAGGGTGTTTGCACTCTACAAGACGATGAGCCTGTTTCCCAGAAGTGTCATGCTGAAAGCGGTCCATGCAGCGAGAGCAGCGGTAGCAGAGAATGGGTTAGGTGGGAGGGTACGGTTTTGGGGTCTAACCAGGTCGTGTTTAACGTTGCTGCTCCAGTTAATGCGACCAGGCAAGGAGACGAGAAAGAATCACTGAATCAGCAAGTTTCTTTCTCAAATACTGTCACACAGTCACCCTTCGTACTGCTGCACAATGGAGGAGGTTGTGGTCACGATGACTGATTACATAAATGGAGTAGTGCTTGAAAATTACAATGAATTTCTGAACCTGCGATGAACGACATTACTCATGTCTGTCGTGCGAACAAACCTTTTCCCTTATGCAGGAGCGGGGCTTTAATTCACTACCAAAATTCAGCGTTTTTCTGAAACATTTTCATACCGTGATTCACCATCCTCATGTCTAAACAGAGTAAGTTACGTTTTAATGGAATCTGTCACGACACTGAAAAAGTTACATTTTATATGTGACTCTCAAAAATGCTACGAAGACTAATACGACATTAATTTTGTCCGTATGACCAATTATGATGCCTTTGACCACGGAGCAACAAGAGGTTCCATGAAAACACCTCACTGTAATTAAAAATGTAGAAAGATGTGGACCCTTAAGCATCACGTGCCACACTCTTCATCAGAGGAAGAGTAACAGTCTAATCCCAGGACATGACCCGTCCTCTCCTCTGTCATCCCAGTGCTGGATGATTTCCCAGATGTCCTCTCCGCTGCTTCACAGTCTGACTTGGGGTCTTGGACGTCACTTTTCTGTCCAAGTATAGAACTCATAGTTGTCCCATCATCACTCTTTGTGACTCTGCTGTGGGCTGAAAATGTTTGTCTGAATGAAGCGTTAACAAGGTTGGGCAGGCCAGACTGCAGCACCCTGGCTAGGCTCTGTGTCTGAGAGGAGCCTCGCTGACCTGAAGGTCCTCTGAACGCAGCAGAGGCCACTGCCAGCCTTGTATGGTCGAAGGAGAGGGGCTGGTCCTGGACGGCACAGACTGCCTCTGAGGTGTCTGACATTGGGTTGGAGGGGACGGGGGCTTGAAACCTGGTCTCTGAATGGCTGAGAGGTCTCTGTCTCACTGGGGTTTTGTGACATCCTGTCCAATTGCAGGCCAAGTCACTCTGACCTCCACTCCGCTGACTGCTACCGTCACGTGACTCACAGGGCCGAGGGTTTTTCGCTGTCAGTGAGAGTGAAGACAAACAGAGAGAGGAAAGATCAACTATTAGTGTCTTAAAGGAATACTTCAAATGAGATGAAACTAGTGCTGTCAAAAATATCACGTTATTAACGCAAATCAGTTTTAATGGCGTCATTTTTTTATCGCGAGATTAACGCTCTTTGTGACCTAGTGCACTTGTAGTTTTTTATAAGCTGTGGCCACTGCTAGTAACGTAAGAAAAACTACAGGATCCGATTGTAAACCGGAAACAAAACAATTGGCACGCCCCACGCACGTGTTTGGTCTTGCCTGCTCGCTAGCTGTAAAAGAGTAGGCTACCGGTTTGTGTGGATGTCAAGCGCGAAACGCCGAAATGGATGCAAACAAGATTCTGAATGGAAAGTTTAGTTTCAAAAAGTTGCCAGATGGGTCGACTGACAAGACCAAAGTTATCTGTGTGTATTGTCGGTGTGAAGTGAATTATCACCGTAGCACATCCAGTCTGAAATACCACTTGATGGCCAAACAATGGCCATGGTATCCCATTAATGGGACATTTAGAATAGATAAAAATGTGCGATTAATCGCGAGTTAACTATGACTTTCATGAGGTTAATCGCAATTAAATATTTGAATCGATTGACAGCACTAGATGAAACATTATCCTGCTGTACTCCTTTCATGCAGGAATCCTGGTTGGTGAGAAGAGGAATCTATGATTAGTAATTTCTGTATGTGACGGTAGACAACTTGTTGCATATCCAAGTTTTTTTTTGTTTGTTTTTTTAGAGTAACATTGGATGCTTTTATGGAAAACTATTAGAGAAAGAATTTCTAAAATCAGGACTTTTTGGGATCAAGACTCCTAAAATACTTCCCAACACTCCCCAAACCCATTTCCATTTGTTTCTGCCGCTCTGTGCCATGGTTGCAGCCGATATTAAACCACGGCTACGTGCAATTCTGGTCCTGCTGTCAACCTGTAACCTGCAACTTTCACTCGCATTATGGAGAAAATTATTGGATACAATATTCTATAAATGAGTGTCAAAACAATTCGGTCTATCTATTTAGACAGACACACATCCTTTTTCTGTATGTTGACCATGAACTTTTAACATACTGACCGACACTTAGAGAGTCTTGTGTGTCTGCTCTTCTTTTGCAGTATGCTCGAGGAGTCCATGGCTTATGTTTGCAGGACGGGTCAAGAACTCGCAGCTTGGAGATGAAGCTTTTGTACTCCTTTTCTAAAGCCTCAATGTGCAGCTGGAACTCGGCTATCTTCCTCTCTGGGTAATGAGACAGCTGCGATTGCTGAAAGGGGAAGCAGATATTATCAAAAACAGAGGGAGAGAAATCTCTGTATCGTCTGTTTTACATATTGCTAACAATTCACTCACCTGCAGATAATATTCTATTTCATTCTTGATGCTGGGTATCCACTTTTTAACAGAGGAGGCTGTATTGAGAGTAGACTGCAAACACAAATGTCGGTTGTAACATGCTGGTACGAGTAAAAATGAACTGAGTTGGTGTTAAGAAATACAGTTTATTACCAGTTTGGGTCTCCGCTCATTTACATCTTTGAGGCGTCCCTCTGTGAATGAGATGTTGAATGAAAACATCACATTAGCACAGCTGTGAGGAGAAAAAGTAACGTTTGCACTAAAATGAGGGGACGATTAGCTTGAAATGTAGTTCTTACAGGGCAGGTGATGAAGACTTTACGGAAACATGAGGCAGGAACTTTTCTTTTATCATTTCAACCAGATGGAGTTCATGTAACAGCTGTCAGTTAGCATCAATATAGCTAACGGTTCAAGCTAGCTGCCGGTGCAGTACCGCAGAGTGTTTTTAGAGGCCAAATAATAATTAAATTACAATGTTTTAATCCTATTCGCTGCTTACCTTCTCTCTCTTTCTGAAGCCACAGTCTGTTCAACTTCCCTTGTTGTTTCTCCTCGTTTCTTGCCATTTCAACTTTGTTGATTGCAAGCTCTCGGGTCGGGCAAAACAATATCACGTGATGGCGTCACATGACAGTGTTGCTCTCGGGACATACCGCGAGAACAAGTCCCAACGTCTTTAAAAGTGCACTTAACCTGTAATGTTCAGCACGAAATGTGGGAAGGTTTTGTGCTCTCTGTGTAGAAATAACATGAAGAAGTTTTAAAATGAAAATGAAAATGTAAAATAAATACTGTGTCTGATGAGGAGCCTGAAGAGGATGAGGTCATGACCATTCTAACACTTTTATCCAAAAGTGACTTACAATACATCTATTAAGCCATGAGCATGCAACTCAAAAATCACAATTGATCATGCACATCAGCTCAATCAAATATGCTGAAATGCATCAAGATTTACAATTAGAAATCAGTACTTTTTATGGACTATGGTGCAATCTGCACAGATGAGTTTTGGTCTGCTGTCCTGATATCAATGGGGAGACTGTTCCACCATTGTGGAGCCAGGACATCAACCAGTAAAGATTTTGTTGAGAGGTAGCTCAGCACGGGCTGCACGGTGGCGCAGCAGGTAGTGCGGGTGCCTCATAGCAAGAAGGTTGCCGGTTCGATCCCCGGGTCGGGCGGGGCCTTTCTGTGTGAAGTTTGCATGTTCTTCCCGTGCATGCGTGAGTTCTCTCCGGGTACTCCGGCTTCCTCCCACAGACCAAAAACATGCTCATTAGGTTAATTGATGACTCTAAATTGTCCGTAGGTGTGAGTGTGAATGTTTGTCTGTCCTTGCATGTGGCCCTGCAATCGGCTGGCGACTGGTTCAGGGTGTACCCCGCCTCTCGCCCATTGTAGCTGGGATAGGCTCCAGCCCCGCAACCCCGAAAGGGATAGGCGGTATAGATAGATAATGGTAGCTCAGCACCAAGGAGTAGCAAACTGATTTGCAGAAGGAGACTGTAGTGGTTGGGTACACAGTACTGTAAGCAAGTACCAGAGTACCCCACACCTGCACTGGTTAAGCCACTGGTAGCCAGTTAGTTAGTTTTTGAGAACTTGTTGCAGAGTCCTCCTGTCCTGGGCCGTGTTCCCATGCGTGTTTGTGATCTTTCCAGTCAGGATGTTTAATATTGCTCCACAGTAAATAGTAGTAGTAGTAAATAGCTTGACATGAGAATTTTGCCTTCTCAGGTTTCCTTAGGAATTTAAGACTGCAGCACACAGACCTGGGGGCTCCAGTGTTGAGCACTCGAGTACAGGAGGTGTGACTGTCAATCAGAACTGTCTGTGAACAAGTCCAATATCCGGTTGCAGAGCGTAAAGTGTTTGTGGATTTTGAACAGTGTTTTGTGGAGTGGACACTGGCTATGTGAGTGCATGAATTCCACAGACTGGGACCTAGCACTGACTAAAGTTTCCTGATCATGAGTGTAAGCTTTTTCTCTCTTTTTGGGGGGGATCTTTTTAAGTAACTGTTACTATTTATCAATAAAAACAATGTATAAAGTGATTAATCAAGTCATAAATCACATTTGCATTGGAATGTGTAAAAACGTTTTAATGATGATAATTCTGTATTTAAATAAAGTGCTGAAATAATTTCCTTTTTTAAAAAAGCATTTGAGCGAATTCATTCTGTTGTACTTTTTAAACATTTGTATCATATAATGCTTAAACAAATTAGCAAATAATGTCAGTAGAAAGAGAAAATGAGAAATATGTATTTCAATGCCACTCCATTTTAAATATTATATTACATATTATATATTTGTGTGGTATTTGTTTCTGTTAAAGTGAAATTGCATCAATCCATTACTGGTATTGATTCAGATCATAGCAACACAGTGTGTGTGCGTGTGTGTGTGTGTGTGTGTGTGTGTGTGTGTGTGTGTGGGTGTGTGTGTGTGTGTGTGTGTGTGTGTAGGTTGGGGGATGGAGGGTGAGAAGTAGAAGAAGTGCAAATAGATTGAAAAAAAATCCCACCATGATAACGGATGTGGGAAGTGTTGATGGGGCTGCAACACACTAAAATCAGGCCTAGTAAAAAAGCAGCTAAACTTTTAATGACATTCTCCTTTTTTAATGGTATTCATAATCAAACTGGTATTTGTGGTAGGAAACATCTGTTGTTTATCATTAATATGTCCTAGTCTCAGACCCATAGAGTTCAATCCAGCCAGTTATAGATAGAGAACATAAGGTATCTGCAATTACTGCCGTAGAGTGTAGAGTGGCACACATAAGCCATCAGTAACACAGGAAATGTGATTATAGATCTAGATTAGTAAATATATCTGAATGCTAGGCTTGCTCTATTTTTTTTTTTATTCAATAAGGTTTAAATGCTCTGTACTCTGCTTCATTACAGTAGATAAAACAACCTTCTGCAGTCTATCCTAATGTCCTGCGTTCATATTTTGATTAAAAAAGTCCAACACCTGTCAAGGGATATGAAGGTTTGAAATGTGATAACCTCTCTTCCCTTATTTCATAAGACGCATCTTTCTCATAAGTAAAATTGCAATATCCTCATGATCTGGTGTGTCTCCACTCTCTGCCACCTGGAGCGGAGTCTTCCTCACGCTATTGGTAGCCTGCAGATTCACCTTCCTCTGCTGTCCCATGTGACCACCTTGGCCCCAGTTAACAAGCCTCCTCACTACCTCTTGGTGTCCGCCTCGTGCAGCACAGTGCAGAGGAGTGTCTTTACTGTGATCTGCGCTGTTGATCTTTGCCCCGGCCTCCAGGAGCTGCACCGTCACACTAGCGTGGCCCTTCTCAGCTGCAGCATGAAGCGGCGTTTTCCTCCAGGCATTTTTCTCCTCTATCCCCTTGTTGTTGAGTGACTGTAGAAGAGCTGAAACCACGCTGGCATGCCCATCAGCTGCTGCGTAATGGAGAGGCGTGGAGCCATCCATGTCTTTAGCTCTTCCCTTTGCCTTGCAGGACAACAGTGAAGTCACAGCATCTGCATTCCCCTCCATAGCAGCCAGATGGAGGGCAGTTTTCTTCTCATTATCAGTGGTGTTTGGGTTGGCTTTGGCCGACAGAAGCAAGTCAACCACACAACGTCCTCCCTGAGAAGAGGCTGCCCAGTGCAAGGCTGTTCTCCCCAGCTTGTCTTTGACTTCTGGGTCTGCCCCACCTTTAAGTAGCTGGATCACTGGGTCTGCATGACCCTGCTGACTGGCTATATGCAGAGGGGTCAACCCATCCTGGGCTCCTGCATTTACCTAAAAGATTGACACAAAACTCTCAGACTCCACAAACATAAACACCAACAAAACAGACACCACTGACCATCTGGTTTGATGATTACCTGCGCTCCACCTCTTAACAACAGATCAACTAATTCTGGCCAATTGCATTGAGCTGCAAGGTGTAGAGGGGTTTGAGCCTGAGATCCCGTAATGTTGGGGTTGACTCCCTTTTCTAATAATGTCTGCACAATGGGCACACTGCCGCTGTGGACAGCCAGGTGCAACACTGAGGAGAGGTCTGATAAAGTAGCATCCAGTTTGGCCTGTTTTGCCACCAGCGCTCTGAAATGGAAAAAAAATGAAGGTCACTATTAAGATATGCCAGTACTTAATGAACTGGAAAATCAGAAAAGAGACTGACTCATAGTGAACTTTATAGTACTTTCTGAGAAAGTGAATTATGAACACATATAAAGATGCACAAAGCTATAGGAAGAAGGATATACTTATTAGACCCCCCTTATTTATGACATTGTGTATGTACTGTGAATGGCTTGTCGCTTGCTGTCTGCAGAAATCAAACAAAAAAAATTTAATAATATTGGACACTTGTGCCCCCTGGTGGTCCTATAAAGAACACTGTGGCAGTGGGCAATGCGTGCCGCTACCCCCACCCCTGTCCTGTCCCCTGATCTTTATGATTCATGTGAAAATGTTCTGAAAGGGAAGGAGATTTCTTTAGAGGGAGGAAACTTAGATAGTAAAATCTAACTCTCTTTAAAAATATATTGATGAGAGAAGTCAGATAAAAGTACTGAGCTATCAGATTCTTTCAATGTGAATGGGCCATGCCAGTGTATTTTATCAGCATTCAGTCTTTGTTACCTGAAGACTTCGGCGTGCCCAAGCTCAGCCGACAACAGGAGAGGAGTGTAGCCCTGTTTGTCTAACATGTTCACATCTGCCCCGCTGTCTATGAGGACAGTCACCACTCCATCCTGGTTCTGCTGAACAGCTGAGAGGAGAGCAGAGCCCAGCACGTCTTCACTCAGAGCTCCTCCAGCATTATCTATGGTTTAAACAACACATAACTTTGCAGCTTCATGCATCATTTATGTGCACTTAACATCTCAGAAAAGAAGCCAATGCATTATAGCGGGATGTTAAATAGCAGTTTAAGGTCGCAGTCTTTTGGTGAAAAGACTCACCAAGCAGCAGATGGAGAATTGAATCTTCATTGAGCTTAACAGCTTCATTTATAACGCCACAGTCAACGCTAGCCCCTGCGTTTAAAAGGACAGTCACAGTTTTCTCGTTGTTCCTGGAAACTGCATAAAACAGAGCAGTTTTTTTGGGGTTGTTTCTGGCATCGACAGCGGCCCCGCTCTGCAGCAGCGCCTCAGCCAGCTCCCAGTTATCTTCCATGGCTGCCGAGTGAAGAAACATGTCCTGTGTGTGGCTCGCACACTGATTGGCCTCCTCCTTCACCAGGACTTTCACAGAACTCAGGTGCTCATTTTCCGCTGCTAGGTGAACAGCGGTTTTGCCTTGTTGATCCAGAGTGTAGATGGGGGCCCCAGCGTGTGTGAGGGCCCTGACTATCTCAGGGTGACCTCTGTCGGCTGCTCTATGAAGAGCTGTGCGGCCCTTATTATCCTGCAGGTCTAGTCTGGCCCCTTTACGGATCAAGAGCTCAATGATGGACAGGTGACCGTACTCAGCAGCTACATGCAATAGAGTCTCACTGGAGGAATCGACAGTGTTCATATCGGTGTTTTCTAACAGCTCCTCCAGCAGAGCTACATCCCCATCTGTAGCAATCATGTGGATCAGCTTATCAGCTTTACGCTGTGCTGGTTTACGCTCCTCTGATTCTAATTGTGGCTCAGTGCTTATGTCTTCCTTTTCGGTTTCTTTGGTTGCAAATAAAGTGTGAGTTTCCTGAGTGACACTTCTATTTGCAATTTTATCCATCTCCTCCTGCTCCCTCTCCAGCAAATACCCAATCAGCTGTCTCTTTGTGTCTCGAATCCGTTCATTCACACCACCCACATAGGTCTTGATTTGCTGATAGAGGTGAGGTTCTGCCAGCATAAGACACGGATGGAAGAATTTCCGACATGCCCTTTCACCTCCGGCCTCCAGGATGTCCAGGACCCTGCAGTTTTGATCTTTCCGAGTCCTGATGGTCAGAACGACAGATCTCTTTGCTGCTGTCATGGCGCCCTCTGTGACGAGATGATCCAGCAGATCCTCTGTGTGTGAGATCCCATAAATTAGATCCCTCCGCTTTGCCCGGATAACATCCACAGCATAGGGGTTGATACAGTTTGATGCTCCTTGAGCATCGAAACCCTTGAGTATATTGAACATTTTAAATAGGTTTTCTGGAGCCTTCACAAGCACCAAGTAATGCTATAACTTAACTGGTCCTGGCTCTGTGTGTGTGTGTGTGTGTGTGTGTGTGTGTGTGTGTGTGTGTGTGTGTGTGTGTGTGTGTGTGTTAGAAAACCTCACCCTAGCAACAGAATACAGACAGGAGCCATTCACCACACAGACCTGTCCAGCTCAACCTGCCCTTTGTGAGATTATGTGACCAACTGACATTATTACTTTTCATAAGATCCAGCGTGGCACTTACAACAGAAATCATTCAGTTATTAAAGTTTGTAACTGAAGTGATAATCCGCTGTTTCTTCTGATGAATGCAAATTTTATTTTGGAAATAGTGACAACTGTTTTGAAAAAAACGTGTGTATGTGTGAGAGACTGTGTGTGTGAGAGACTGTGTGTGGGTGCAGAAATGGTGCACTCCCTGGTTAACCCCATCCTACTCAGTCTCTGAACCACACAGATCATATGTCAAAGGTCAGTGAGATAACTGGCAATAACACAAAATACATATACATAGAATTACAATGCATCGACTAATTTTTGATGATCTCGTGCCACTTTGAGTCAAACTCAAGCCGAACAGTCTTTGAAGTTATTTATTTGTGTCAAATGTGCCACATGCAGTCAGTGGTGGAAGACATATGCGGGTAACTTTCTTAAGTAAAGGTACCCATACTACACTGTAAAAATACTACAAGTAAAGGTCCTGCATTCAAAATCTTATCAAGTAATTTTATAAATAAAATGAAATTATTTAATTATTGATGCATTAACATGTAAGCAACATAGCTAGTTGAGGTAGAGATAGTTCTCTCTACTTCATATTTGGGTAGTTTAATGTATTACACAGCATTACTTTGTACAAGATGGTTATATATTTTGCATGCAAAATATTAATCTGCAAAATAACTAGCAAGTATAACTGTCAAACAAATGCAGTGTGGTTAAAAAGCAATATACCCCTCTCAAATGTAGTGAGGTAGAATTATAAAGTAGAATAAAATGAAAACATTCATGTGAAATAATACTATAACTTCAAAATTGTACTTAATATCGTTTTAGTATTGACAACGGATTTAGATTTAGATTTAGATAATGGGTTTTCATGTCTTTTTTTTATTTTTATTGTTATTTTAATTTTAACATCCAATAGGCAGCGTCTTGCTGCCGTGGTAATCTTTTCATTGATTTGCCCTTGGTAACTTCTCAGGACCGTATTATGCTGAGATTACAGAGTCGGTCCACTTCCCGTAACACACGCCTCCTGCGTCGTGACGTACATCTTCCGAGCTTTCCCTCTCCTTATATGGTAGGGAAGGACTCCGCTTTCCGGAATGATGTCATGTTGCCCCAAGTTTGAGAAATCAGGGCAGGTTACTGTCGATACCTACAGAAATTAGAGTTCGCACTATAATGAAACACGGAGAATAATTGTTTATTAGAATAAACGTCTCTCAGACCATCAACTTTATTAATTAGTTCATCATTACATTGTTGATAATAAATATTGACTAAGCCTCATGTTATTTCATTAGTTTAGGAACTTAGATAAAAATGACAATTATATTAGCTGG
The DNA here is from genome assembly GCF_039877785.1 of Chaetodon trifascialis. NCBI lineage: Eukaryota > Metazoa > Chordata > Actinopteri > Chaetodontiformes > Chaetodontidae > Chaetodon > Chaetodon trifascialis. The sequence continues at coordinate 6,720,079 of NC_092059.1, read as the reverse complement.
ATTTTTTATATTATATTATATTATATTATATTATATTATATTATATTATATTATATTATATTATATTATATTATATTATATTATATTATATTATATTATATGTAAAGAGAAGAAAAACAAACCAAAAAGGAAAACAAGGGGGGAAGTAGTAGAAAAATATATGGCTATATGGACAGAGCAGGACTATAAAGCAGGTTTGTTTCAAGCTTTGGCTTTATTGTGTATTATAGTCAAACCTAAAATATCCTTCTGCCTCCATAGTTAATAACCATTTCTGTTTCTCTGACACTTGGCCGATCAACATCTGTGTTTATTTAAGCACAAAGGAAAAACCGATGAGCCAACACAGGCTACCGTGGAGGTATGAATACTTTGAGACAGAAACATTTAATGTCGTCCTCCAGGTAAATCAGTCTGTGTCGCCCTCTAGTGTTTCATTATGAGCATCACACGCTGGTGTCTGATGGGTGCTGGAGGCATAATGCTGAATAACCTGAAAGCCTCCTACGGCCTGTCCCGCCACATTCACCTGCTGTAATTAGTGGCTACGCAGGAATGAGACTTCTACCGTTTGCTGGGCTTACTGTGGATTAAGTCAAACGTTCCTCACTTTGAGCTGCACAACGCCCCACTCTGTTTTCAGCTTCATGACTTTGAGAAATATACATTTATATCATTGAATTAAATGTTTCTTCTTTCTCAGATAGTCAGAACTGGAAACATTGTGGTGGGTTTATCAGCGTTATAAACCTTTAACAGCCTGAGAAAACAGTGACTGATGTCTAGTTATTTGTCTTGTCCCTGAGCTTAAAGGTAATGAGGCTCAAATCTTGTGTTTTGATTTTTGGTGCTGGAGCTATTCTTTTGTTTACATTCTGATTATTGTTTGTTCCTTTAGGATACCTTTTTATTTACAGCATACTCACTGAAAGTGCACCCTCTCCCACAAACCCACGGTGGTGCTTTTGCATTTTATTAGGCTAATATTTAGTAATGTGTTATCTGTGATGCAGCCTAAATCTATTCATTTGCAATACAGGATCTAAGACTTAACTTGAGTTTGTTTCGACATGTTGGGTTTTTCTTTATTTACAACAGGACAGGAAGTAATGTTGATTAACTGAATGGTGCAACAGCGCAGAGGATGGCCTGCGATTTTCCTGCTACTGTATGTGTCAAACCAATGATATCTTTGATATCCACTTGGGATTTATTGCTTACTTCAACCTGTTGTAACTCTGCTAGCAGTGTTGTAACTGCAACATTTCACAGACTTGTCCTAATAGTGGTATATTGTGATACAATCTTAGAATAATGGGAAGTTTTAAAAATATTCACACTCTTCAGGTTGATCTGTGTGCAGAGACTTAAAGCTCTACAACCCCAATACGCAGAACCAACCTCCATCGGTGCTAAGTGAGCCTGGCCTGTCATCTGAAACACAATCACTTAGCCTGGATCAATAGAGGCTCTAATGGAATTTACCTTGAGGTACTGGGAACTAGCAGCTCTTGCAACATGTTGCAACATGTTTTATTGTTTGAGCTCCTGACATGGCACACCCACTTTTTTTTTTTTAACAAGAACACAGAGGCAACGTTGCTTCATTTTATCTGGTTTATTTTCTTAAATATTGATTAGTTTCTGAAGTGCTCAGAAAACAAAACATAAAAAAATTATACAGTATTCTTATTACAAATGGTAAACATAAGTACTCCAAGTTGATCTTATATACATATAACAATGAGTGAAACCCCATTAAACAACTTTTAGAAAAAAACAAGTAAATCTTGAAGCTTTTCTAACTTAATTTCTTACAATTAAGAAAAAAGTACGTTGTACTGTAACTCAGAAGTCAGGCAGCTTTTGTTACAACTTTTCAGCCGTTTAGAGTTGGCCAACACGCCCAGGTTTGAGGCCATTATGGCTACAGCAAGAAAAGTCTCTATTGCAGGTTCTTAAATCCTCTAATACTGAATTTCTCCTTTGATGGTCATGATAAGGTCCATGCAGAGCTGGGTGTAAATCAAGAAAACTTCAGTCCCGTCCAGTTCTGTAAAAAAAAAAACAGCACGAAACAGAGACAGAAAGGTATCCTGCGTGTTGCCATGCCCCCTCTGGATCATGGCTACTGTCACTGTCTCGAGCCCCTCTCTGGGACGCGCGTGGCACTCTGGAACTTTGGCGCGGCCCCCGGTCCTGCCAGTGTCGCGCCACATCATCCCAAATCCCGTCACGATTTCGGGAGATACGGCCACTCACTATCACAGGAAGCGTCCGTTTCGTTCAACTACAGTCTTTTCTCTCTCCGCCGCCGCTGACGCCGCCTCAGAAGGTCTGGAGCTGCTGCGTTAACATGAGCTGACACCCGCTGTTGACGTGGTTCATCACCTTCTGCTTCAGCTGGGCCACCTGCTCGCGCAGCATGTTGGCGGTGGACGCGAGCTCCGAGTTCTGGGACTTGAGGGTCTTCACTTTGTCTTCCAGCCTGGAGATTCGCTCCAGCTTCCTCTTCCGGCATTTGGAGGCAGCGATGCGGTTCCTCATCCGCTTTCTCTCGGCCTTGATGCGCTCCTGGCTCTCCATGTCAATTGGGGAGAGAGGAGGGGTCTCCCCCGGCATCTCAGGCACGGTCTGGGGCTCCTCCTTGAGCGCCGTGAGCCGGGGGATCTGGGCGGTGGGTGGCTGTCCGTAGATGGGGAGCTGAGGCGGAGCAGCAGGGAAGGACATAGTTGGGGCTGAGGTGGTGTAATTCGGCGCCGAGACGGTGCTGATTGCCGGGTTGAAAGTGTTCAAGTCCTCATAAACCGGCGAGTCGGAGCGCATGGTGGCGTTGTTGTTGTAAACGGTGGCACCGGCAACAGATGACACAGGCGGCAGGGCAGTGTTGACACTGGTCTGGGGAGCCGAGGTGACACTCACATTAGGTGTGCCCGGCATGTGCTGGTGGTGGAGCTCGGCCAGGGCTCGGACAAACCCCTCAGCGAAACCCTCCTGCTCGTCGGTGACATTCTTGGGGCACAAGAACTGGGTCGGGGTCGGCGTCGTGGTGATGAGTCCGTTGCTGGACTGGATGATGAGCCGCTCCAGCTCCGGGGAGGCCAGCTTCAGCAAGCCCACATCGGGAGAGGTGAGGATGTCGCCGGCTTTGGCCCGGAGGTGAGGCTTCAGAGAGCCCGTCGGGTCGGACAGGTTCAGTGTCATGTTGTGTTTCAGCGCTTTGGTGTTGCTGTACCCGAAGCCGGCGTTGTCGTGCTGGGAGAAAGCGTTGAGTGAGTCGTCATAGAAAGTAGTTTCCATCTTGGTATACATAGAAGAGAAACCGAAAACAATATACTATAAAGTCTTTTACAAAACAACTTTTCGTTCCCCCTTCACTTCTTCCTGGTTTATCAGTTGAGGGGAAAAAATGGTTTCCAAACGTCCTTTTCTGTCCGTAAAAACTTCCAAACTTTTGAGTGCGCACTTTCTCGACACAGGAATCAGGACTTACTTCTTTCAGCCAGCGATGGTCGTTTGTTCAGTGCTGAGTTGTAAGAGTTCACAAGGCTTTTGCCAAAGTATCCAGACTTGTATTGAGTCCGTGAATGAAAAGCGCCGAGCGGCTCTAACTTTTCTCGTCAGGAACCAGCACTGTCTGTGCCGCTTCCTCTGCCTTACTGTGTGTATACTCTGAGCGATACAGCGTGGAGGCAAACCTTATCTGCTGCCGCTGCCTCTCTAAAAATAGCCATGATGTCATGACGGGGCTCTCCCATTGGCTAGAGGGCGTGTCGCGAGGCGGGGCCCAGCCCTCAGATAAGGCGCGTTGCCTTGACGACCACCCAGAAGATTCTTAATCTCGCGGTGGATTGTGGGATGAGGTAATGCTGTAAGGAGAGCGTAACGCGGTGCATTGTGGGATGACGTATTGTTTTTGAATATCTGGTTACCCGCTTTACTGTCAGTGGCGGGACAGCCAGCGTTCAGGACAGCAATTCCAGCTGTACTTCTCCCTTCTCCCCAATTATTTTGTGGTTAAACATCTCTACGATACATCTATCTTATGTTTTTTTATTTATTACACATTTTCTATTTGCTAAAACTTTTTGTTCGCACAGAAGTCTTCAGTTTAAACTTATAGAAGACCTTTAAAGTACAGCTGAAATCATAAAATATGTTCTATTCCGCCTGAAGAAGATGACCACCATTCTCCTCTCACTGCATATTCATAAAATTCAAGTTTATTTTGTTTCTTTGGCTTCAAAACAGTTATTTTATGATAAAAAAAAAAAAAAAAAAAGAGGACTTTTACAACATTTTATTCTAGTCTGGCTTTCAATGTTGTTCAGGTTTCAAAATGGCTATATTATAATACAATACCTGAATAAATCTCACTAAATCTATTTTATAACACCATTTAAGCTTTTTCAAATTTGTCTGAAGTCAAAATACCGTTTTGTAATGCAGTAAAACAAAATGCCTCTCACAAATTCTATTGTGCAACTTCATTCAATGTTAACCAGCTTTAAAATGACATTAATAAAAAAATTGCCCCCAAAAACTGCCGTTGTATTTTTTCTATTCTATTCCATGGCTTTCTACTCGTTTCCAAATATCTGTATTACCTCTAACTCAGAGCTCTAATTTCTGTCGGTTAGAGCTGGAGAAAGTTGTGAGCTCAAAAAACTTGGAAAAAGCGAATGAAAACCCTCACGTGAAAACAAATTATGTACTTTTCCGTGTGTGCCTGCACTCACAGTGGAAAGTCATCTTGTTCTGACTATCATTTTGCTTCTCAGTCTGGGATATCATGGTGGTCTCTTGTTGGTGGTCTCCTGTAAATTGTCATATAGTGTAGCTCCCATACACAAAAGACTTGCCACATTTAGTTTCTGACTACACTGTGCATGCCGAGGAAGTTAAAATTTGACACATATGCAGGTTAATGTAAACATTTTAAGCATATTTAGCAAATGTATTAAAGCTCTATTCACCTGAAGTGTAGAACCAAGTCCGTCTTTCTGAGTCATATGCTTTCATGCCTACAGTCTTTTCTTCCCTTTAGTCATTAGGAGACAGATTTAATAGGGACCTTTTCACTTTTACCACTGCACAGACCACCACACGTCTGAAAAGCTCCATTTAAAACCTTTTATTTCTACTACAACTACAAATTGTTAAAGATAGATCCACAGACGTCTGTTCGTCCTCATAAAGAGCAAGCACATTTCCTATTATCCGTGTCAGGGTGTGTAATTAGTGTAGTGCAGTCCATTGTCCCCTGGCCTTTGGTCAGAAATCACAGCTGGTTTAATGGCAGGAGGTTAACCGGTGTGTCTTCCACACTCCCACTGTCTGGGTCATCTTCTGCCCTGCCAGCTTTACTGCCTACTACCTCCGGCGCACCATGTCTAAAAATGTCCCCCTTGTGTGACAAGTAAATCAGCCCCTTGGCGCTGGCTGGCTCAGAGAGGCACCGAAGGACGATGAACCAGGTCATAAAACACCTCCACAGACTGACTTTTTATGGCTGCTAATGTTGTCTTTATGTACTGTTGTATATGTCAAACCATGGCAATCAATAAAGTTGGATATAGCCTGATCTAGTTGGTTGATTTAACTGATCTTGTGCGGTGTCGTTTTTGATTTAAATGCTTTCGAGAAGATTGCTTTGGTAACTTTGTCTCAAGGGAAAGGTGAAGGTGGGTCTTAAGGTCCATACATCTCGTGACTGGCATGGCTTGTAACAAACCTCTTGACTTGCATTAGTTTTTCCTGGATTTTTGAAGGTGAAGGTTAACAAGTTGCTCTAACTCCAAACATTGTACAGCCTTTCTTATTCTCTCATCTTCTGCCAGTCTCATTCACTTTGTCATACTTTTTGTAACTATCGCTCTGGGGATGTAACAAGAGGAAGCAGAATAAGAGTAAATTGTTTAGTGGCTTGTTTACACTCAATGTTCCACTGGCACATTCTGAAATATTTATCCACTTTGGCTCATTCATCTATTCATGACTGCTTTTGTGCTTCATGTGCTTAACTTCTGAATTAAAGCGCATGAAAGAATCATAAGTAGGTGGTCCAGAGCCCACCACCTGACAGCAGGGATCCTCGTGTATGACTTCACCCATTGTCCCAAACAGACAAATTAAGTTAGGCTAAAACATATGATGTCATTTAAAGCTATTATCTCATTTGAATTAAAACTCTTTACGGATTTAAATCCTGTGGCAAAAGTCAGACGTTGGTAAATTCTGTTTTATATACTTTCAAATAGTGTTTAATACAGAACCCTTAAATGTTTCAATATGGCTGGAGCGCTGGATGGATCGGGTCTGCTTTTCTTCCCTGGTTGCCATGCGTGAAGTTATAAAGGGGTAACCACAGCATGGTAGTTTGCCAAAGTAATTTTCTGTGTAGGAATGTATGGGAAAATTGGCATGGTGGAACCCTACTGTTTAAGTGACTATTCAACATGAGGGTCGGGGTGTGCTGCTGTTGCCTTATTGGTTCAGGGCCTGGACATTTGGTCACCTGTGTCCACATGCAGGACTTATTCAGTGCTGTCCTTGCGTGTGGTAGGATAGAGCCAGAAGACAAGGGACGAAACTGGTTGTTAATGTTACCAAAAAGTTGCCACAACCGACCTACAATAATTCCAATAAACTAATTTAATTCTGATATTTTTGTAATAACTTATCTGAAATGAATGGTACACAGATTCTAAGTCAAGCAGCTGACCATATTTCACTGACTCCAGCTGATTCACTGCCACCAGTGTGAAACAGGGACTCTTTTATGAAAACATCTGATTAGTGGGACTAACTAGAGACTTGCTGTTCTTATTGAATTATTTCTGGTCGGTGGAGCTAACTGCAGGCTCCCAGGACTTTGGGAAGTGAGGTTTCAGTGCTGTGGAAAGAATAAATGACCACAGGAGCGATGGATAGGAAGCACAATATCTAAGCAGTACTTTGCTATTTTCCATGGGTAGAAAATCCAGAATCAATAATAATAATGAGATGGCTTCCACTGTGCTGCGCTTCAGACACGAACAGAAGCCATATCTGTTTCTTATGTACATCTAAAATGCTCATGAATCCCAAATAAGCACATACAGTTTATAGGTGTGTACACTGTCTTAATGAGACCTATACATGCAGAGCAGTAAGTGAAATGCTAACATTAGCATGCTAACATGCTCACACAACACACATGCTGATGATAAACAGGTGTAACATTTACCTTGCTCAACATCTTGGAGGTTTAACATGCAAACATTTGCTAATTAACATGTGACACAAAGTACAGCTAAGGCTGATGGGAATACCATTTGCTTTACAGTTATTTGTCATAAAAACCAGCCATTTTTTATTCTATACTGCACAAATACCGGTGATTCATTTCCTTCCCACTTTTCTTTCTCTGCATCTGTGTTTTATTTTCAAGATTAATCATGAACGTACACTCTCACACACATGTTTTTCAAGTACTGTGTTCCTGCTCAGCTGCATCCTGACCTGAGGTGGTACAGTCGGGCCTCCTGAGTTGTCTAGTCCTGAAACTTTCCTCCCATCAGCCCCTGCTTCTCACTGAACTTTTCTATCATTCCCTCCCCCTCTCTCCTGACTCTCACCTCTTTCACTCCCTCCATCCTGATGTTATCCTCGGTGCTGTTTTCCCTCTGGACTGCATCCCAGAAGTCCTCCACTAATACCCCTCCACACACTTTGCCTTTCTCTTATCTTGCTCCTCCTCCTCCTCTCTCTCCAGTCCCTCTCATCTTACTCCTATCAGTGGCCATGCAGGCAGCAGGATTTCCCCTGTGATGGAAACAGGCTGTGGCCCATTGTATTGTTTCGGCGGTTCTTTTCAGTAAAATCTCAGAGTGCTCTCTGTGTTTGCGTCGGTATCATTTAAACTTGTACAGAGCACAAAGGACAAGCACGAGTGAAAAGACACTGAAATGTGAAAGAAGAATGTCTGTCTTTACGTCAAACTGATCATCCCTTGAGGTTTTCAGGGTGAATGAGAGACAGGGAGACAGACCGCTGAAGCTTTTGAGACAGTGCACACTCACAATGGTCTTACCCTGTGAGAACAATTGTTGTTTCAGCTGTTTGAAGGGAAAAAAGCACCCGAGTGCGTAGACTGTGTTGAATGTGTGTGTGTGTGTGTGTGTGTGTGTGTTGAATGTGTGTGTGTGTTGAATGTGTGTGTGTGTGAGTGTGTGTGTGTGTGTGTGTGTGTATGTATGACTTAGTCTGCCTTTAGTGTATGAATGTATTTGTATTATTGTGTGAGGACACAATATCACAAAAGTGTATATGCACCAATATTTGGAGCCGTGTGAATTTACACCAGTGATTCCCAACCAGGGGCACAAATAGTTGATAGGTCAATAAATGTCATGAGTCAGTGATTAAGATAGCTAAAAGTAATAAATAAATGGTTAAAAAAAAACTTATCTTAAAGTAATAAATGATTAAAGAGATCAATAAAAGTGAAGAATAAGTAGTTGATAGGTAAACGTAATGGATAAACAATTGAAACATAGAGATAAAAGTTATAAATGAATTGAACAGATGGCTAAAATTAATGGATACATGGTTGAATTTGCTAAGAGCTCAATAGCTGAGCTGAAACAGCTTTCCCCCCTAACTGTATAAACGCAACATAACTAAACCACCTAAACAGTTCAAGTGTATTGCAAAAAAACCCCAAAACATATGCCCACTTTTATGTAATTCAAATTAAAATTAAAATAATTGAGACTTGATGGGTGAAGAGGCCTGTATGAGTTCATCTGACAGGACTGTGGGAGGATGTCTGAGAAAAAAGGGTGAGAAACGCTGCTGTGCACGTTCGAGGGAGTGGGAATGAGGACATAATCATCTGCCTCCACAGCGAGATGGAAGACAGGCAAAGAAGCCTGCAGTGGGATTTATTCTCCAAGACAAAGACAATGAAATCTATGCACCTTTCAATTACAAATTTTGCTTTTTGTCTGTCAAGTCAGCATGTCATCCCACACCTCCTTCCTCCTTGTCCTAAAACCAGATAGAGAGATGAAGAGGCAGACGGGAAACGGCGTGACGTGCACTGAAGGTCGCCGTCTGGCCATGTGCCGTGTGCTGCGACCATTCGGCTACCAAGGCACTCCATCTTTCATGTTTTCTGATCAGCTCCTTTTTCCATGAATCATATGTAGTGCACACACACACACACACACACACACACACACACACACACACACACACACACACACACACGCGTGTCCATCCTCACACATGATTAAGACACTGTGACAGTCATTTTTATAATGAAAAGGAAAGACGCAGCTAAATGACAAACGTCCCTCTTTCCATTGTGAATTTATGATGTGGTGTAAAAGGAGGAATCATTGTGTTTGATCACCACACACACACACACACACACACACACACACACACGCGCGCGCTGAGTGATGTCTCATTGTCTGCCCTTCACCAAGTATAGAATGAGTGTTTGATGCCTGTCTTTGACAGGTTTTTCAGGCGCTGTTTTAATTAATTTGCCCATAAAATGAACCGTGATTCCCAGCAGCCTCTCTGGCACCCTCGGCCACAAAAGACTTTATTAGCTTTGACAATTAATCGTCGCTAACTACCCCAACTAATCACATCTTAGATTTATTGGTTAGAATCATATGGAATATCGATTGGCTCTCCCTCGTTTTGACCCTTTCAGCGCACCATAACTCACTCGGGCAAGTGTACAATGACGTCATTGGGTAAGGGTGGGCACACTGCAGGTTCTTTGACTTTACTTTTGCTTTTTGGGCTCCAGATGCTTTTTAATCATAGCTAAGGCAAGAGAACAACCTCAGTTAAAGGGTACATAGACTGGGATTTGTATGTTTGTGGGGGTGCTTGTCTGCATGCGTTTTTATTTGTTGTCTCAACGTAATTTAATCTATGAGAGTGGGTCTGGGCCTCATTATGTAAATTAAATAACCTCATCTGAAAAGAAAGGCAGAGAGAGCCACAGCAGGACTCTCTCTCTCACACACACACACACACACACACACACACACACACACACACACACACACACACGCACACACGCACACACCCCTATACAGACGTGTACACTAAGGCACACAGAAGCACTAACACACACACACACATACAGGCAGGCAAAGTAAATGGCCTTTTTAACACTGTGGTAGTGTGTACATGTGCAGCCTGTGTGTGTGTGTGTGTGTGTGTATGTGTGTGTGTGTGTGTGTGTGTGTGTGTGTGTGTGTGTGTGCGTGCGTGCGTGCGTGCGTGCGTGCGTGCGTGCGTGCGTGCGTGCGTGCGTGCGTGTGTGTGTGTGTGTGTGTGTGTGTGTGTGTGTGCGTGTGTGCACTCAGAGACCTGTATGAGTCCTCAGCTGGCTCTGTTCAGCCTGTAACAGGGAGGTGAGTGTGTGAGTGTGTCACCAGGGAGAATGATCGATAGCTATTAAAACCCACCAGTGCCTCAGTCCAGATGGAGGACTATTTGTGTGTGTCCATGTGTGTGTGGGTCCATGTGTGTGTGTATCTATGTGTGTCTGTTAAGCCATGATCAAGCACTGTGTTTGTACAGGTGGAACACTATATGGCAGCAGTGCTAACCTGTTCCACTCCATTTACCTCTGCAAGCTGCGGGACCTTACCAACCGCACAAGGTGTGTGTGTATGTGTGTGTGTGTGTGTATGTGTTTGTGTGTGTGTTTTTATTTTAGTATGTCTCAGACTGCATTTGTGTTGTTTGTGTGTGTGCAAGTGTGACTAGGAGGTTGTCAGCGTGTGTTTGGACTTGCTGGTTATTCTAGCCTGGCTTTTCAGAGGCAATAAAAAAGTAAGGGGAGAAGAAGGAGGGAGGGAAGGAGGGAGGGGAGGAGGGGGGGAGGAGGGGAGGAGGGGAGGGAGGGGAGGGGAGGGAAGGGGGAGAGTGACAGGACTGAGCGATTGTTTCAAGCTGAGCAGCAGTTTCAGTCTGTGGTTGAGAGAGACCGAAAGAATGAAGAATGCAAGTGTGTTCATTTTTATTTGCTGAACACGAAAGAACATAAATACGGGCTCGCCGAAGAGAGAGAGAGAGAGAGAGAGAGAGAGAGAGAGAGAGAGAGAGAGAGAGAGAGAGAGAGAGAGACACTGTTATAAATAATAATAATAATAATGTTAAAAATAAAATAATCAGGCTTTACTGAATGTTTGATAAGTGAGCTTGATCTTGCAGAGTGCACTTCTATGAAACACGAGAGAGATTTGCAACTGTAAAAAAAACAGACTCTCTCTCATGCACACACACACACACACACACACACACACACACACACACACACACACACACACACACACAGAGATCATCCTCACCACCCTCCTCTGAGACAGCCATGAAACCTGATCACAGATCAATACTGAGTGGTGTTATGGTTGTAGGGGAGGGGGCTGAGACTTGCTGTTGGGCGAGTGATCTCATTCCACTTTTGACTGTACTAAAACCATGGAAAAATGCTTTGTTCTGATTGGGTGGCAGGTGCCGATTAAATTTACAGGGCAAGACCCCTCAAACATTCATATGAAGAGTTTAATCGTTATTTTAAAGCAAACCTCTGTGACGTTTGCCGAGCAGCAGCCACTGTGGCAAACACTGAAACTGTACTGCTACTGTAACTGCAGCACAACCAGAGGACAGTAATAAACATTAGTCACCATAAGCCGCCGGTCACACCAGACCAAGTCAGGGTGCAGCAGCCGGCCCGTGTGTGTTATGGTGTGTTTTATTTCTTATGATGTCAACTTTTCATTTGTCAGAGGAAAAGTGTGTTTCCTTCATGTCTTCGCTCTCCGTTCAGTAACCATAACACAAAACCGAAACGCAGTAAAGCTTAAAGTAATTTATGGTCGAATCAAAGGTGCTCGCTCTGTCTGAGGAGCCCGACAGAGATTTATTTGTTTCTTTTATGCTGTGTCCCAGTATTGGACTCAGCGGTCAGGACTCATGTCATCTGTTGGTTTTCCTAATAGGAACACCTTGTTCATATTATTATCAGATGCTGAATAGTGGTGACGGAGATGAATAGGAGACCTTCTCCCTCTCTCTCTCTCTGTGTGTGTGTGTGTGTGTGTGTGTGTGTGTGTGTGTGTGTGTGTGTGTGTGTGTGTGTGTGTGTGTGTGTGTTTGTTTTGGGCTGGGTTGGGCGAGGCTGAAGGGAGGAAGCATGGTTGAATGACAGTTGTTTGTTCTGTTTTGCAGTATTACCCCAGTCACTCATCATGTGTACCTGTCAGTGTGTGTGTGTGTGTGTGTGTGTGTGTGTGTGTGTTCGCGCGCGCACGTGCGTGTGTGTTGGCACGTGTACCTCTTTTTCACAACACATTGCCAGAGTCGTATTGTTCAACCCGTTTCTTTATTTTAAATTGCATATTTTTGTCCCATATCCCAGTCTTCATCTTCGGCGGGGGTGTGTCCTCCTCCTGACTCTGCTGTTATTTCAAGGGATTTGCTAATAAACGTGTTGGTTGTCCTGTTGCCGTGCCAACCGAGCAACAAATATTTGGAGCTATGTGGCACCTTCCACCAACATTCCAGGATCTGCTGTTTTGGAAAGTCGTCTTTCTCTCCTCCTTCCTTCGTTCTCCATCCAACTTTCAGCCCTCCCTCCTCCCCTCCCTCCCTCTCTCTCTCTCTCTCTCTCTCTCTCTCTCTCTCTCTCTCTCACTCTCTCTCTCGGTTCGTCACCCTTCACTGTCTCTCCCCTCCTGTTTTCTGCCTCCCTCCAGATAAATGGACTCTTTGTTTCCTGGTAAAATGAACTTGAAAACAGTGGTTGGGACAAGTGGTTCTGTCTAACAGTGGGAACACACACTATGAGTGCACACTAATGCAGATCAGGAATAGTAACTGCTTTGTCACTATAACTCGCTGAATGGAGTTTTGACATGCACAGTACTCCACTAAAATACTACTACTACTCCACTACTGTACTGTATTAGTATGGTAGTATAGCTTGAGAGTAACCAAGATACCAGATTGAGTAATCACTGGGCAGGCCAAGATTTAATGAGGTCAAGCTCAGGCAAGCAATCATCCATATGGTGCAATGTTCAGTGTGTGCAGTGTGAACAGGCAGTGGATGCAATAACACCAACACCTCCCAGTATCATGCAGTCATAAACAACACCACTATCTTGAGCAGTACCTCAGTGTTGCATAGACTTTTGTGAGCCCACCCACACTAGAAAAACGTAGGAAGAAGGTGGGGTGGATGGACGGGTTGAACAAATGTAGGACTTCCAGCCAGGAGACCTTTGTTCATGTCCCGTGAGAAACCAGTTTTGGTGCCTAAACCTAAGCAAACTCTGACCATTTCGCAACGTTAACAACACGAGGACAAAGTCCCGTCGCTGGTAGCCTCCAACGGTGATACATGTCCTTTTGGGAGTCACTGGCAATTGACCCATTCAGTCGTTTAGGCATGAGGACGTGTTGACTTTTCTCTGCCCAGTGGTGGAAAGTAATTACACGTGTTCACTCAAGTACTGCAGTACAGTTTTGAGGTACTTCTGTTTTTCTTCAGGTATTTTTATTTGAAGCGACTTCATGCATACCGTGTAAACATCAGCTCCTCCAAATTAAATGACACAATATGTTGTTTGTCCATGTTGGTGAGAACAACACTTACGGTAGAAACATTTTCTGATCTGACGCCCCCTGCTGGCAGGATGCATCATTTGTCTGTACACATCACTTTAGAAAATTAAATCACTTTCGTGATTTTTATTTGATGGTATGGTTAGGTTGGCTAGTGCGGTAGAAATTCACTGGACATAAAGCAATGTTTAATTTGTGCTTTGATCACTGACATACGTTGTTTTTTCTCCTCCCTGGTGGCGTAATTATACTTGATTCTGTATGATTTGGGATATACTTTATAAAGCTGAGCAAACGTAATGTTAGTTTGTTTTTGGTATGGACTGTGTCCATATATACAAGCTGTACCAATATCTTTTCTGAGGTCAGATCTCTGTTGAAATAAACCTTTAATTCAAGTTAATTCTTCCATTCAACCCAGTGAAGATTGACTAGAAGTACAAGTTTTTCCACAATCAGTTCGGTTCGGTGATTTGGGTAGAGTAACATTAAGGTTGGGCTGGGGTAAGAATATCAGGGTAAGCCAATCAGAGGCAGAGTAGGGCGGTTTATGACTTTGTCATCCTGGCAAAAAAAAATTATTGCACCAACATGGACTTTGTCAATCTTTGTCAATCAATCTCAATCAGCTACACCATATAAAGGCTGCTTACATGCTGATTAATCAGCAATAATAATAATAATACGATAATGTAACTATAATAATATAATGCTTGGATGGGCCCTTTTCTATAATGACTACTTGTAGATTTGTTGCAGAAATACACTATGACAGATAACATTTGACATACTGTCCTCAAGTCAAATTTTGATTGCAAGACTTTTACCTTTACTGAAGTATTTTTACATTCTGGCATTACTACTTCTACCTGTGTGAACAGCTCTTCCTCCACTGTCGCTGACACAGACCTAAAAACTGAACCACAGTCTGAGCCCTATGGTGACAGATAAGAACTTCCTCTAATTGATATGCGGCTCTAGTTTCATCTCAAGTTTTCCTTCCTTTTTGTGCTCTGTGAGTCTGATGGAGTGAACTGTGAATCCTCGGTTAATCATTACATTAAGTTACAACATGAGTTATTGCTGGGCTGCTGAAAGGCGATCAAAGCTTTTAGCGTGAAATCTGGAACTTCTGACAGGTGACATGCAGTACAAGCAGTGCCTGGGAACGTGCCCGCCTGAGGATTTACGTGCAGGCCTGCATGCACGTACAGCTCACCCACACACAAAGTCCAGATCAGTTTGAGAACCACCTTAGCGGCTATCAGCAGCAGTGTAGCTGTTGCATGTCTGCATGCTGATGGACGCCAGGAGCTCTGCGAGGCATCCAGCTCATCTGGTCCATCTCATACAATCCATCTTCAGGGTTTGCAACATGATGTGACAAATGATTTTGCTCTTGTCTCAACAGACAAGAGGCATAGTATGAATTTACCAAGAGAGACAGCAGGTGCTGTTGTAATTTGAGCTTTTTGGCATCTTGCTTCTCAGGGTGCAGGATTAATGAGACCAATGCTGTTTTACAGTGTCTGATTTGCAAACAATATTTTATCTAGTATTACAGATTCTTTAATGTAATGTGTTCTTTTTACTGCATGTATGTAGGTGTAGGTGATCTTTACATCGGTAGGACACACCAGCCCCTGTGTGTCCATGTACAAAGTAGGCCAGTAAGTGTGCAGTTGGGCTACTTAATAACTATTAATTTCTCCCAAAGAAGAGATAGCTATCTCGCAGCATGTAGTATGTGCATGTGTGTGCGTGTGTGCATCGTTTCAGTTTGAGGTGGCTGCAATCAGGGGCTAACTCTGTGGAATGCACTTCCGTCCTCTACACCAATCATTAATCTGTATTTACTCAGCGTAGCTCAGGGCACTCTGACCGTGAGAAATCTTTCCCAAATCACCTCTCTGCTTTAGCACACTTGCATTTGTGTGTGTGCTGATATGTGTGCAGTCAGACTGGTTTGTCAGAGAGGAATAGAAAAAAAAGCCTCAGCCGAAACTGACTCTGTTGCATGCACATATACACACATGCTGTCCGTGTTTCACGTGCAAACACACACCAGTGATTGAGTGAGCGGCTGGAACCCTGTTTGCACTTAAAGTTCTGCCTCTATCTCGGAAGGTTAAGGGCTACGGCTCTTATCACATACTGAGACCGTGTGTGTGCGCATGCATTAGCGTGCTTGTATGTGTGTGTTTGTATAACCCCGTGCACAAGTGTGTATGTGTGTGTGCATGTTTGAGAAAACACAGACTGGCTCATGGGACTGCTCAGGCTGTGTGTTTTGGCTCTGTCAGGCAGACCATTACTATGGCGTCGAAGGTCAGGTGGTCTGGCCAGAAGGCCCAGATGTATTTGTGCGTTTGAATTAAATATGCAGGCTTGATGAATAACCTCTCTGGGAAGTTGAGGTGCACTTCTGTAGTTCCCATTCGGTTTTGTGGGATTCTCAAGACACTTCCTGTAGGTCTGAATGGTGAGTTGGTGATGAGACAGGCCACCCTGGAAGGTCACAGTTTTTATACCTAGTACACCCTGAAATAAAGTATCCTTGAGCAACACTTACCTGTGTCAAAGAGACTACAAGCAGCTGTAGAAACACTGCTGATATTCATTAAAAAATCCATATCCCAGATGTTCTCAAACCAGTCCTCCACAACCTGGGAGCTATTACTGGCTGTGGAAACATATTTGACATCACTTTTATTTGATAAACCACACTATTAAAGTGGAAACATACATAATTTACTGTCAAGAGAGTGAATGACAATTTTTATGCTAATGCACTACCAGGAAGCGTTGGGCTGATAATGTTCAATTAATAATGACATCTACTGTCATAAAAAGACTTAATCATAGACTAATGAAAGCATAACACATAACAATACTACCACTACAACCAAAACCAATACTAATACTAAAACTAACACTAAAACTAATACTAATAATAGAAACCCTTCAGTCATTTTGAGAGTGCAGACAATGAAAGACTAGCAGATATCTGTTGCTGGCAGACGGCAGAAAGTCGTCCAGGGACTCGCTCTGCAGCCGCCTCATCCACGGGTGACCTGAGGTCAACATGCAGCCAGGCTGACCCACAATCACGCTTCTTCCCCTCTCCCTGTGTCTTTCTGTTGTTCAGTACTGTTTCTCCTGCTTCCTCTGTCTTTCTATCAGGTGTCCTGGTGCATTTTAGCAGGCTGTTTCAATAATGAATGTCCAGAGGTCTCTGCTTCTGTCTTTTTGTCTCTCTCTCTTTAAATCCAGGTCAACAACCATGTAAATCTTGGCGAACAGATTCCTCAGTGGTTCTGTGCAACCCTGGTCGTCTCCCTGGTTTCTGCACGCAAAGGAGCTCTGCGAGGCATCCAGCTCATCTGGTCCATCTCATACAATCCATCTTCAGGGTTTGCAACATGATGTGACAAATGATTTTGCTCTTGTCTCAACAGACAAGAGGCATAGTATGAATTTACCAAGAGAGACAGCAGGTGCTGGCACAAAGGTAATTGTGCAGACATATCTTAAGTGGGGCATTTGGATCTGTTTGGTTGTTCAAAATAAAATTCTCTATTTTTGGTGTCCTTGTGGTCTAAGGGGACATTGGTAGCCCCTTCATCTCTTTATGTTTCCATTTGGCAGTGTAAAGCATTCAAGCAAGATTGTGCAAGAATGGGTATTTTTTGTGACTTGGCGCAGTGCAATTCACTTTTATATCACTGTCATAAATATAAATCAAAGACAGCTGTACAGGTTTGTTGACAGGCTGAAGGATTTGGAACCGGCACAGCTAATATTACTTATTAGTCCAACAGAAAGAAGGCCAGCTCAGCAGCCTCCTGTAGCCTTTTATTTTCCATAGCTTTCGCCAACGACTAAAAACAAGTCTGAGATTTACTCTTGTCTGACCTCTTGCTTGGTCACTCTCTCTCTTCTGAGCTTCCTCTGTCAATGGTCTCTTTGCCTATACCATGATGTCTCTACTGAGAAAAGGGATCTAGCTTCTTCTTATCGCTAGCTGAACAGTGTGTGAAGTGGTGCCATAAAGCCATGCCAAGCCCTACACTGCCTCTGATTGGCTTACCCTG
This sequence comes from Chaetodon trifascialis, assembly GCF_039877785.1. Classification (NCBI taxonomy): domain Eukaryota; kingdom Metazoa; phylum Chordata; class Actinopteri; order Chaetodontiformes; family Chaetodontidae; genus Chaetodon; species Chaetodon trifascialis. Next base: position 6,702,335 of record NC_092059.1, on the reverse strand, counting down.
GTATTCTTACACTAATGTGAACCAATCATCACTCCCCATGCCTAAACCTAACCAAACCCAACCAACAAAGGCAACGAGCACCAGCCAATCAGAGGCGTGCCTTCTCTATAAGAGGATCCGTAATTTAGCATGTTGGCATGGCTAGCACAGCTATCAATACAGACGCGTTTTAATGAACAAATCAATACAGATTTCAACTGAAAATGTTTCCAATATTCATGCTAAGCTACAGCTGCTGGCTGCATCCTTATATTTACTGATGCATAAATGTCAGTTATAAAATATGTTGTTTCTGTGTGTATTTTCTTCAGTTGATTTCCATTGTTGGAGATCTGTTGGGTCATTATATAGCTGTTCACATTTGTATGAGGTCAGTATGTTGCAGCTGTTAGATGCTGGTGGCTTTCACACAGGAAGTTGAATTTGTTGCTTATTTATGTGTCTGAATAACGCCATGATGGGTGGGTGATGTAAATGGACAAAGATGAAAATGAAACTATTCATTCATTTATGCCATACAAACATGAGAGTATTATCAATCTAACTAACCTATCTAATAATCCTTTTAAATGAAGGTTAGACTGCAAAATACTCAAAGAAAACACCCTAAAGGCTGTCAGTAATACAGTTGGCAGATCAATATGAGCCACCGAGGTTGCAGGTATATGAAAAGAAATGCTGTATTTACATTTGTCAGGACTTCTCAGCTCTTATTTGTGAACAAATTGAAGCAAGTCGCTGAAGGTGAAATGCACCTGATTGATAAATTCACTATAATTGCTTAATTGTGTCTAGTCTGTCAGGCCCACATATCTAAATGACATGTCCAGACTGATGTGCATTCAAATGGGCAGTGGAGGAAGTCGTTTTGGCGTAATAGCGATAAATGAGTGGGCTAACTGGCACTAATTACCCATTGTGCATGTATGTGTGTTAGAGTGTGAGAGCCTTTGACAGGCCGGGCAGAGACACCTACGATAACACAGCTGTGTCTTATTCCCCTGAGCCTGGCAGTGATTACGTTGGAACTGAATGACTCCCTTTCTATTATTGCTTTCCCCATTTCTTCGTGCATTTGGCTTTAATTTCAGCTTTATGTCTGCTGATGTCCTGCCCGATGCGTTCATCAGCTCCAGCGTGTGGGATGGAGAGATGGAGAGAGAGATGGAGAGCACGGACAGACGTCACTGTCAGTCGGCGTAGGAGCTCTCAGACACTCACACACTTTCATTCAGCTCATCACAAACGCCCCGCTGTCTTTATCTGTCTGGGTGCCATGCCGGTTAGCAGTGGGCGCGTGACGTTATAGGGGAGTAGGATTCCATTGTTTGCTTTTGACGTGCGTCCGCCCTCAGCCGTGTGTGTGTGTGTGTGTGTGTGTGTGTGTGTGTGTGTGTGCATTTGTGTTGACGTGGTTTTTGTGAGGGGACATATTCGTATGTGTGGTTTTGCACGGCGTAGAAGTGAAACTAGTGTAGCCCCAGAGACGGCACCATCCTCTCTCTTTCAACCATAACCCGAAAAATACAGATCGAAAGCTCTCGCTGTCACAATCAGCGTCTCACGGTCCTGCTGTTTCTGATGATGAGCTGCGTTTTGCAGCACGACAGTTGCACTCTCACACCAATAACAGAAATTATCTTATAGTCGGTTTTATGGATTATGTATTGACAGTGACATTTAGGCGTTGCACATGAAGAACATAAAACACGTGAAGAATGCAGTGAGGCCCGGGAGGATAACCTGTTTGGTCAACAGACCATCACAGTAGCATTTCACAGCCCTACGCCAGCATTGAGTGCCATTCTGCCAACGTACCGCTACCTTTCAGCTGCGACTGCGCCTTGTTGGTTGGATGTATGTGTAGGTGATGGATGTAAACACATCCCTGACACAAGCACAGGCCTCAGTGGAGCATGGGTTCTGCCTTTCAAGAGCAGCAGGAAGGACTTACAATGAAACTACTCAGGCTGCTTCCTTTCTGTGCAGAGGCGCTGAAAAGGAGGCACAGTGCCAGCTTTTGCTCCTCTAGCCCGAGGTGGGGTTTTTTTATAGAAAACTGCTCAAGAGTTTGGGAACATGCAGAGCAAATAGTTTGATGGGCTGCTGACTGATTGATTGATGACTTTGTTTATCAAGGTGTTGCAAAAGCTGCTCAGGTGCTACATTAGTGTGTATTAAAAGCACACCATGTTATTATGCGACTGTTTTGTTATATTCCCAATGCACAAACTTGTTGGACGCACGCCACGTTGTAAGAAATAAGGAAAGGCGCTGATGCATACACTCCAGTCATTGTGCTTGTGCACCTGAAAGCTGTGTTTATTTTCCCTGCTGCTGCACATGCAAGCTCTGTTTTGTACGTCGGTCCTCACAGCAACTTCCTGAGGTTCTCTCCAAGCTTCCTGTCTGAGAAGTCAGAGGTTATCTGCAAACCCCGCCCCTCCCAACACACACTGGTCCGTGCAGCTGTTTCCTCTGATGATTATAGATCAGACACACACACATGCACACATGTTCTGGGATTTCAGGAACGGCCACAAAAAGTGTAAAAAGCTACAAGAAAAGTATCTACATTTCTGTGAAGTTTCTCTTCTTGCTGGGAGGATGCTTTTCTGCGTCTGTTGTGTTCCCTGACTTCTCTTTTTTAAATCTGCGTGTGTGTGTGTGTGTGTGTGTGTGTGTGTGTGTGTGTGTGTGTGTGTGTGCAGAAGGGGTGTGGTCGTCAGTTCTAGGACAGGACCTATACTCCAAATGTGTGTGCTTGTGTCAGTGTGTGTGTGTGTGTGTGTGTGTGTGTGTGTGTGTGTGTGTTTTTGTGAACATCTGCTCCTCGTTGGCTTTGTTTTCCCTCCTCTACATGGCCCACCCTTGTCGTGGGTGCTGGACTCTTCTGCCTAAAAAGAGAGGAAGACAGAGACGAAGCGAGGAAGAGATGAAGAGAGAGAACATTCCTGCAGCCATTTCAGTGGAGTGAATTTTACCTCATTGTCAAGGGATTAGCATCAGTTGGTTTTTGCAAGCTCCAGCACTCTGTTCTTCTCCCACTTTGTTTTCCTTCGCTCCTCTTCTCCTTCCCCCTCAGTGCTTCTCCCGTGGCCTTGCTCGCTCCATCCACCTCCCTCAAGGCAGCAGATGTTGGTTCTGTGTCCAGATGTTTTGTGTTTATCACTCTCCGATCACATCTTTAACAAACTCTCATACAGTAAACATTTACAGAGGCGTCTCCTCTCCTCTGCTGCCACAGGAACAGGCAGAGAAAGGCTACAAAAGAGATAAAGGCTGGGGAGAAAAGCAGGGTATAAAGAGAGAAATCCATTGCCACCTACACATTCACGTGCTTGGTGCTGAGAGTGGCAGCTGTTCTTGTTCTCCTCTGCTTGTTAGACCAACACACAACGGAGCGGTGCACAAACACACACACAAGAAAATAGACTCAGGTATGCACTCACTTCATAGATTTTTACTGTCCAGCCTCTTCCCTGCTGACAGTGTTCACTTAACAACAAACAGAGCGTTCTGTCCCTCGCGTGCAGCCAGACTCCAACACAAAGAGGAAGTCTTCAGATCTGCTTTTACACTCAGTCTAGAGATCACTCATTCTCGAGAGGCATTGCTCACATAGCAGCGTCTTTCTGTTTTTCACCAGCCAGTCTGCATGCCGTTCCTTCTCTCCTGACCTCTCTGCTGCCTGATATCGGTGTCATCTGCAGAGATGACCCTGGGAGGGATTTTTTTTATTGATTTGTATTTTACATTTGACCGAGACATAATTCTGTTCCCACTGCTCTCTCACACGCAGCTACGAAGGGAAGCATCGGCTATTAATATTGAGCAACTCAGCAGTGAGATACCAATAACAAGACCATAAATAATTCTTTCTACAGTTCACCTGGCTTGTTCTGGCTTGGTGGTTTGATAGAACAGGCAGAGAGACAAGAGTACATACCAGCACATAGACATGCAGATAAACGCCCATGCATGCTTACACACCTTTGTACAAACATTTATACTATGTGTGTGTGTGTGTGTGTGCGTGTGTGTGTGTGTGTGTGTGTGTGTGTGTGTGTGTGTGTGTGTGTGTGTGTTTGTGCTTCATCAACATTAACATCTGTTAAATCTCCTAAGAGCATATATTATCGTAGCCACATCTGTCTGCTTATTGTGTTGCTTATTTAAAAGTTTGGTGTGTGCAGTGCATTCTTAGGATTTTTGTTTTTGCTGATAAATCCCCAAAACGATTCACACGGCTTCACTTTAAGTTCGCAACTTTTTTGACTTTATGGATGTCGGTTTCAGTCTGTTGGCACATTGAGATATTGTGCATGTATTTATTGTTCCCTGGGGATGAACGACTTTGGTGAGCCTCTGACTTTTAATGCGACCAGCATTCATCTGAACGATGAATCCTTTTAACTTTGGTGATCAATTTTAACTCACTGACACTGTTAAATCCATTAGTTAAAAGAAAGAGGGAGTTGGAGAGACAGATCAGAGCGGGCGAAGCTAAAGGAAAGGCAGACTCTCTGAGCCACAGCAGCTGATATTCTCCACTGAGTGACAATGCTGAACCTCAGGCTGCTGAACTTGACCGCAGGCCCAGACTGTGGCACAGAGGTGTGACCCTCAGCTTGACGACATGGCACCCTGCTGACAATTAGAAGGGATTCCCTCCCTTTCCTCCTCTCCTCACCTCCCCTCTCATTCAAGTTTGTCTCGAACAGCATGTTCTTCCTGTTCTGTTATATATCTGGCTGACTGATGGACTACCGTAGGTCACAGTTTATTACTTCCACAGGCTTTCTGGACATGAACACAACTCACTCAGCACTAACCTCGGCCCCCCTCCTCCCACCTTCCTCGTCTTGGCTTGGACATCAACCCCACCGCTGTATCTAACCCCGTTCACTCCCTGTGGTCTCTCCTCCTCTTGTTGCTCTCAGCTCTCTTTCCCTCCAGTGCATCACTTATCCAGGTGATGACATCCATCTCACGTCGCAGCAGACAGGCTGTTCTGTGTGATGTCCAGGTGCTTAATCCCTCACTTATTTCCAGTTAGCCACTGTTAGCCGGGCTGGGGACATGGAGCCAGAGAGGGAGGCCATCAGACAGACAGCTGCTGCCCTGGGGTGACAGTCCGTCCTCCCTCTGCTCCCCTAAACACACACATACACACTTCACTGCACCTTTTAAACAGATGAAAACCTTCCATTCATCCCCTCACCTTGTGCTCTCTTCTTTATACTTTCTGTAAAAGCACATGCACACAGTGTATGACAAATGTCTGCACACACACTGAGTGATTTTAGCGCTGACAGAGGCAGGAGAGACAGTGATAATTGAGCACTTTATTTGTTCAATCTAGTTTCATTAAGGGATCCACCCACGACAGTAGCAGCACATTTAGCCTGTAGACAGACCAACAATAAAAGCAGTTCATAAGTCACAGACAATGGGAATGTTTCCCTCTCCGTGCCAGCATTCGTACTTGGCTCATTTGTCCAAAATTTATAGTGGAGGTCTGGTTGAGCCTTTTTCTGCTGAGTGACTGGAAATAGTAAGTGGCAACTTTCCTCCTCACACATTTACAATGGTGCTGGCAACATCCTTACATCTGCCTGTATATGACAGGAAATAGCAAAGAGTCTAGCCTAAATGCTTATTGGAGGAAATGTACCCAAATGTGTGTTTATGGTTGATAAAGCATCAGTGCTAATAAAAAAGACTGTGAATCCACACACTTGCATAAAGAAGGAGATGCACACACACACATTCACACATGCACACTCACACACGCACACACTGAGAAACACTTATTCATTCCACTTAGTGGTTCTGAGAAGGAGCAACGCTCCCCATAAAGTACTGAGTCATGAGTATGGCGCAGAATTCAATCATCGTTTTCCCTCCGGTCTCTGAGCTTGCTTCCCATCACACACACACACACACTACACACACACACAGACACACACACACGCGCTACGTTTTCCCATCAACACATCACTATTATCCAATGCTGTTTAATGGCTAATGAATTTACATGCCCACCAACTGATGTGCTTCTTTACCACTCGTACAAAACACAAGGCCTGAGTGTGTGTTTGGCAAATGTGTGTGTGTGTGTGTGTGTACATGTATTAATCATGTTGTGGGGACATAAATCTGTTTACACAGTCACACTGGGGGGACTCGTCTAAAATCATGACACATTTCACAGTGGGGACTCAGGCTAAGGTTAGAGTAAGGTTGAATGTAGGTTAGGGTTAAGGTTAGGCAAGTCATAGTTATGGTTTATGGTAAGTCTCCAGGACATGAATGTTAGTCTATGTCATGTCCCCAAAAATGATGGAAATGTGAGTGTGCGTGTGTGTGTGTGTGTGTTTGTGTGTGTGTGTGTGTGTGTGTGTGTGTGTGTGTGTGTGTCTGTCTGTCTGTCCTCGGGTATAACAGTAATGAAATACAAAGGCTGGTTTCATGGTAATTGCTTATACAGTACAAGTCTCATCCCATAAATTGGCCATCTTCCATAGCTTATTGTTTTAAATGGCTTGAGTGGAGAGAGATAGAAGGATACGATCTAGAGATTAGAGGGAAAGGAGAGAAGAAAGGTTTAGAGGAGGAGGAAGAAAGTCCTGAAGATTTATTCTCTTGCATTTCCTAACAGCTTAATCCTGGTTTGGTAGATCCCCCGTTTGTCCAAAAGCAGAGAAAAGCAGGGAAAAAAAACACAAGAATTTCTTTCAGATGTGATTTACCCCAAGTCTGGTTTTAACTGATCAAACAAAGCAGGCTGAAAGTGAGAGGAGAGAGAAGGTGGATGGGTGGAAGATGTGGGGTGTGTTTCGGATCAGGGGAGGAGGAGGGGTGAGATAGGACGAAGAAGAGTGGAGCGAGATGCAGAGATGGAGGAGTGTAGGGAGGGGAAGTCCCTGAGGGAGGTTCATCTGTCCACATATGTAATGAAAAGATAGTCATCCATGTACCCGCCTAATGTAGTGTATCGATGAACAGCGAGCAGCCTCGCTCTCTCGCTCTCCCTCTAATCACTTGTGTTTGCAGCGAGGTTACGGGCTTTGTTGGGGTCTCGCTGCCTGAAGGCAAACCAAAGCCTTTCAACTTCGTGGCTTGTGGACCACCCCAGCCCGCACTGGTATGCACTCTATCCCCCTCTATCCTCGGCTCTGTAGCAGAGGCCAGAGGTCAGGAGCTGGCAGGTGATTGGATGTTGTTGTGGTAAGGGGATACTGGACGGCTAAGTGCTGCAAAAACACCAACTGTCTCTGATATCACTGGCCACGGGCCTGTAGCCTACCGGTGTGTGTGTGTGTGTGTGTGTGTGTGTGTGTGTGTGTGTGTGTGTGTGTGTGTGCGTGTGTGTGTGTGTGTGTGCAGGTCAAGAAGGGACAAGGACCAGATTTTTGTCTTGAACTAGACCTTCTGAACACACACCCCACCTGGAAATTAACAGGATCCATGTGTCTGTGTGAACCTGACTGTCTGTGTTTAAGAGAGCCATGTTGCTAGTTACAATATTTAGAAATATCTTGAGATCACATCACAAGTAAGTTACAGTTGAACAGACAGACAGTAACAGTTGGACGTGCACGCACATTCAGCCAGTTTAGGAGCTGGAGAAGTTAAGTCAGGGGAATGCAGACAGACTCTCCCGTAATGTTTTTGATGAGCCGGCTGTGGCCACCACATAAACTGGAATGGCTGCAAGAACGACATGTCGAAGGAGAGGAAGAAGAGGTCGACTAGAGGCGGCAGAGAAGAGAAGCTTCTGATAAATGAACCAATAGGTGTTGCTTTTTTTGAAGAAGAAGAAGAAGAAAAATTACATTTGCTTTCTGCCTGAGCAAAATTTACAAGCTTACTGTAACCTCTTGCTCTATGGTTGTATCAATCAAAGTCTGAGAAGTGCATAAACTGGCAATGAAACATTGATTTCTCACAGACATTGCTATATGGTTACTAAGATGTTGGTACGAGAGGTTGCTGGGTCTTAAGAAGATTAATGTCACAGTGATGATAAAGGCCAATTTTGAGCATAATTGCAGCTTGATATATGCTTAACTGGACCAGATGCGAGGATACATGCGCTTGGATAAAGTTAACACACTTTGGTGGAGTTTGGGTGCCCAACAAGCAGCTTTCACAAGAACACATTAGAACAGAGAAAATGTTATGCAGGCAAGTTTTTGTGGTGAATGAACTAATAACCTGCTATGACATCTGAATATGATGTGAATGTACAAAAGTCCTATAGGTGAGAAGTTTCAGGACATGAAAAGTAAGAAAAAGAGAGCTGGAGAGCCTACAGCATGAAACCACTGAAGCTGCAAAGCATCATCATCATCATCATCATCATCATCATCATCATCATCATCATCGCTACCATCTGACATCAGACGCCTCACCAAAGAGGAGCAGTTCCAGAAGTTAGTATGACATTTGTGTACAATAATTTAGGATGTTATAAAAATTGAAATGACCCTCGGTAGGAAAAATGTTCTCCACCCCTGAACCACACAGCTGCTGTAAAATGCTGAAAGTAACAGGAGGTTTGAAGTTGGGTAAAAGGTTGGCAACGCACGCTGGAAGTTTTTTGTGAATTCCATATGTCAGAATGCGACAAGTCACAAAACACTTTGCCTCCATTAGCTGCACAATTTGATGTGTCATGCGTGTAGGTGGGAGAAGTAGGACACAGAGAAAATGAAAAGCTTTTAATTCTAATACGTGCGCATCGAAGGCAATGAATAGACGGAGGCTGAAGGAAAGGTACGCCCTTGTCTCCACAACCGATCGCCTTTTGAGGCATCGAGGTTTTCAGTGTGTGTGTCAGAGTATATGTGAAGGTGGTTTCTCTTAGACGACACGTGACATTTGTATAGCATGAACGAAGGTTTTTGGATGTGATTCAGACCGAAACACGCACACGCACACACACACACACACACACACACACACACAATCAGTGTTTTCGGCTGAAGGTTGTGGACTGAGAGGATTCACTAGTAATTATGGGCCTATTCTCATCACTCTTCATCTGAAGGCTAAAGTGCTCTCTTGGCGCTCCCCTCTCCACTTTAGTTTGATTGAAAAGACTCAAGTAGATGTTTTCAACGTGGTTTAGCTGAAGCACATGCACACACAAACTCACACACACACACGCGCACATATTAGCATGCAAGTGCGCAAAAAACACACATGCAAACACACACCACAGCTGTTGTATAATATTTTTTATGAGCACACAATGCTCTCTTGGCAGTGCCTCAGCTCCCCAAAGTTCAAGCACCCTATAGTTGATATTCTGGGTCAATGCCAGACTGACTCACTGCACTCTCTCTCTCTCTCTCTCTCTCTCTCTCTCTCTCTCTCTCTCACACACACACACACACACACACCCTTACACACCCGTACAGAGCCTTGCCAAATGTTTCACTGCAATGGGGAACTGACTGCAGCCATTTCTCATGTAAGCTCGCTCTTTCTCTCACCTCTTCTCCACCTCTCAGCCTCCACTCTGCCTCTGCTGTGTGCAATAAATAATCACAAAGTGAAGCCCAATAATTAGCTGGCATTGGTGTGAGAGGGCTATCGAGATGAGGAAATGCCCGCAGGAATGAGATGATATAGAGGGAAGGAGGGGAGAATGAAAGGGTAGACCGAGGGGAGTAAAACATTAAAAGGTGATGGAGTCGTGCAGACACGGCGGCTGTCGGTGCAGCCAAACAAACCCGGTGACCCCTCTCTACAACCCAGTGCTTTCCCTCTCTGATGTTCTCCTCTTCTGGCAGCAGCGAGACATCTCCATCCCGACCAGGCCCTGCCCGTCCTCTCTGAGCCTCACCTAGCATACCAACTCACGGTTGGGCCTAGCCGGGCAGCGTGAGCCAGCCCCGCCCGACCGCTCATCCAACCCCGCAGGAGGCAAAGCGTGGAACCTCCGCTGCTCATATGAAGCACTGGAAAACTTTTATAGCTCCATAATATTTAAACCTCTCCCCTCAGCTCTTTTTTTCTCCTCTTATGAAGCAGTCACATTCTTTCTCCATGTGCCACAGATGATCTGACTCTGCTGTAGCACTGTCACTCCTATCTCATCCTTATTTTCCCTTCTATCTCTTTCCTCTGTCTTTCTCCATCCTCACCCACTCCGCCACAACCTCCACCGCGCTCTGCCCCCTCGTCTCGCTGTAACAAAATCAGGGGCTTAGAGAGCATTCAGCGCCGAGATCCTCCACAATGCAAAGCAGATGTGTGACACACACACACTAACACACGTGGAAGAGCAGCCTGGAGCATTCTGGGCCAGAGGGTGGAGAGAGAAGTAAGCAGAAACAGCTCCGTCACTAGGATACGGCCAAAATAAAACAGACTCAGAAAGCTGCAGTCTCTCGCTGAAACAGGCGGTTTGTTTCACACACACACTACCAACTGTCAAGACAGGAAAACAATGTTTTGAGAGTCCTGGGAAAGCGGACGGGTCGAACCTGTACGCGCTCATAAACTGTGCCGTGTCAGATTTCTTGTACTCGTGTCTCATGTTCAGCTCGTGTTTGTTCACAATCAAGCAAAAAGATGCAAGTTGTTGGCTTTGGCAATCTGTTGCTAATTATGTTTTGGTGTAGGGTGAGTGCATGTGAGGTTGGGAGTGTGTGCATTCATGTATGTGTGTTTGTAGAGAGTTGAGGAGTTCAGGCTTGCTGGTACATGCAGGTGTGTGTGTGTGTGTGTGTGTGTGTGTGTGTGTGTGTGTGTGTGTGTGTGTGTGTGTGTGTGTGTGTGTGTGTGTGTGTGTGTGTGTGTGTGTTGTGTTCAGCAGAGGAAATCTCTCGCTGATTGAACTGTTTTCCAGGGTGCTTATCGTAGCCAAAGGTCTCCTGTCTTCCTGATGGGGAGAGTGGGAGACAGCGAGAGTGTGTGTGTGTGTGTGTGTGTGTGTGTGTGTGTGTGTGTGTGAGAGAGAGAGAGAGAGAGAGAGAGAGAGAGAGAGAGAGAGAGAGAGAGAGAGAGAGAGAGAGAGAGAGAGAGAGAGAGAGAGAGGAAGTTAGAGACAAGGTTGGTAGCTATCTGTCAGTGTCTGACAGCTTGTCCTCTGATATATTCTGTCTTTTGTCCTCTATTTTTGGACCACTTTGGCTTTAGCAGTGTTACTTTCATGGTTTTTAAATACACGTATGTGAACGATTCCTCAGAAATGTGTGCATACTAGAATGAAAGTCTGCAGGAATGTTTATTTCCCTGAACAGGTGCTGTCTTTCTTGGAAATCTGATGGCCGTAAGCACTCACCCACACACACACACACACACACACACACACGCACATACTCATAAAGCCAAGGGGATTCCTGGGACTAATGTTTAACAGGGAGAAATTGGACTGCACCATCAATTTGAGCTCTTTGTGCAGACACTGTGGTTTACTCTAGATAGCCGGGCCAAGCCTCTGAGATAAGACGACTCTCAGTCCGCCTGTGGGAAAGATGAAAGCATTCTCTGTAAAACTGGCTTTCTGTCTCTTTTCCCACAGTCTGTCGCTGTATACTATGTGCGAATGTATATGTGAGAGAGCAAAGACTTTCATTGGTCCTACGATTGCACCCTCAAAGCTGGATACATGTTTATATGCGGTGCCTGGAGAAGTAGCATTACACTCATCATGTATGTCAAATGCACCGCTCTCCCTGCAGGCGTTTAAACACCGGTTTACATATCCTTCCAAATATGTGCCATTTTGTAGATTAAATACATAAACCCTCATACATGAGGAAAACCTGTGTATTTAAGTGAAACATATTCAGCCTGACTTGGTGGCAGCTTTCGGTTGTGCAGCTGCACGTCAGCGGGTTTTCCAGATCTGCTCACACGCTGCGCACCGCCAGTGACTTCTGGAGTTCATGGAGAACAATTTGAAATACTTTTAAATATTTCTGAATCCTGCAGTCTTCACAGCTCTTAATGTCATAGATATTACTTTAAAAGCAAAGGGAGCTTTCACAATGACCTCGAAGTCAGATTCTGCATAAATTTATGACCGGAGAGAAATTGCAGGTATGTTTCAGAGGAGGCGTGGTGGTTAATCTGTAACTTGTCATGGCATCCAGAAGAGACACACACACATACACACACACGCAGGCACATATATGCACAACTGCGCATGCGCACACACACTCATCTACACCCATACACAAACAGACCTACCGTGGTGAGTGCTGTGAGTAACTGTAGATTACAGAGCTGTCAAACTGGGTGCTGGAAGGAGGCAATTAGATAAGGGGATGTCTTGCTAATGGGCTGCCTGACCCCAGACGCACTCACACACACACACAAACACACACACACACTGTCACACACACAAACACAAACTGGATTTCTCCCTCCTGAACCTTGCCCCAAACAAAAGCAGAGTGCTGTTGAATATGAGGCTGCCTCTAGGCTCAGACGACTGTGCCTCACACACACGCTCTCAGACCAGGAGTGCAGGATATGCAGAGGCATGCACCACACTAAGCCCTGACACACAGGTATGAAACAGATTCCACTGGAAAACCACTGGAATACTGTACCGTTTCCCAGGATCTCCTAACTATTAGTAAACACTATGTGTGTTGTGTGGCACATGTGCAAATCTGTGTGGGTTGGTAAGGATATATATATATATATATGTGTGTGTGTGTGTGTGTGTGTGTGTGTGTGTGTGTGTGTGTGTGTGTGTGTGTGTGAACAAGTGGGTGTGTGTGCACACGTTTTAGGCAGACAGAGGATTCATTGTGATATGGTTCTGTCCCTCAAGGCGCTGGAATCTGGCACATTGTCTTTGTCGGAAACTCAAACCATTTACAACTCTCGACTTGTTTTGATCCTTTCAGAAAATTCCATTTCCTGCGGTCGTTTGGGGAGTGACTGCAGAGAAACCTCTGGAAGGAAAAGCCTCATTATGGTTTCATTGTGAGTTGGAAGACTTGACTTGAAGGTCAGTGCCAGCCTCGCGGCTGTAGTTTCCCTGTGTGGGAATGGCTTGCGGATGAAAAGGTGACCCTGGCGTGGGTTGTTCGGTGCTGGATGGGCAAACACAACCTGCTGCTTCTTCAGGCTTCACTCGATTTGCTCATTAGCTGGCACATTCACTGATTTATTTACAATGTGTGTTGGTAGTACAGCCCATCGGTTACGTGGAAAGGAATAATCATGGATCCACCTGTGTTGGTTTTCCTGATCCTCCCATGTGCAGTCCTTTTCCATTTGTTTTTCAGTCCCTGCCCTCGCTCTGCTGCTCAGTGCAGCTTCAGTTCCCCACAGTCATGCACATGTACAAATGTACGACTTGCACCTGTATCTGTACTTAGGTATATCTGGGAAATGAGGCTGTCGTCACTTACTCCTAATTGTGTCCAAATCTGCACACACTTCAGGCCCAGTTTATTAATGACAAGTGAGTGAAACAGATCATCCTCCGACCTGTTAACGCCTAAATCAGATGTTTTCATCAACAGCAGAAACACACTGGTTTATACTGAACACATGCATCAGTGATGGTGCTGTTTAAATGAACTGTGTAGTAAACCATGATAGATGGACTGTGCATGGGATGATGAGTTAGCCCTACCCCCCAAAAATGCTCACATTACCTTGGAATGAGTTTTCCAGTGTGCTCGTGCACCCACGCTCATGCGTGCGTCTGTTTGTAGGTTTGTATGCGTAAATGTGAGTTTTTGTATGTGATGTAACGTCTGAAGGAGCCACTCTGCTCACTGCCAGAGCGCCGCTGCTCCAGAAATACAACCAGTATGACCTCAGCTGATGCACACTTCTTCATGGACAGTGTGAATCAAGGAACTGGAGCAGAGTGAGGAAAAGAGAGAGTGTGAGAGAGGGAGAGGGAGAAAAGTCTGAAGGTACGCTATATGGCCAAAAGTATGTGGACACATAAACTTAATAGGACTTATTTGAGATTGTAGAGTTAGTGATGAGTAAAAAGTACTGACAACAGCAGTCACAGATATAGAACAAGTGAGCATCTGTTGTATTTAACCATGATTTACAGCTGGACCGAAAGAAATCAGAAAGAAGCAGAAGCGGAAAGAAATGCATCATTTTCTGTAGCAAACTTCAGAGACATGTCATCATGCTATGGCAGTATATTACAGGATTACCCATGGTCTCAGGAATAGATGCTGCATATGGCTGTTGTGATCAGGTGTCCACATGCTCAAGAACACATGCATGTAAACATGTGGTCAGGGCGAACAGGTCTGTTAAAGCAGATTCTCCGTGCAGGCCGCCTGTCAGGATGCGAGACGGATCACCGGCTTCGTTCAGCTCAGGCATGGTTTTACAGCTTGTTTCTGTGTGTATGAATGGATGCTTTGCATGTCTGCCTCTGCATGCAGATGTGAACGCCAGGGTTGTGGCAGAAAGGAATAGAGAGATACACTAGAGATGGAGAGAGAGAGAGGTTATTTGTGTGTGACAGAGGGTAGCCTGTATCTGTAGCGTGTGACACACAGTGCTCTCTCTGCAGCAGCCAGGCCACAGTTTTAGGGACTTGTGCCAAGGGACAGAATAGCCTGTCTGTTTCCTGCCTCTTACTGAACCCTGATTGACAGCAGGGCTTCTTTGTGTGTGTGGATGTATGTGTATGCGTGGCTTCTCTGTTTCTGTGTGTGTGTGTGTGTGTGTATCAAACTGACAGACTGACAGAAACGCACCAACACATCGCATGGAGGGGGACGTAAAGAAGATGCCATCTCCACAGAGAACAAAACACCCCACTCCTGTCAAATTGTTTATCTGCTCTTTTTCTTTTTTGTTCATTTCACACGCACACAAACACACAAACGCCAGGGAACACGTATTCAAACACTTTCTCACACACATTTTCACACACCCTCTCACAAACTAGTCAGCCTCCATTTTAAATAAACAATTTCTCCACAGAACATACTGCGGTTTATTTATTCAGAGTGTCAAATTGCACACGTGAACTTACACACACATACGTGCACAAACACACAGGCCGGCCTCAGCTGTCATGTTTCTGGAGTGTCAGGTTGTGAAGAGCAGGAGTAGCTGCCTCACCTCTGACCTCCCCGCGGTCCCTCGAGGTCATGAGGACTGCAGACGCACAACATGTGTATCTGAGGTTTAAGCATTCAGACAGAGGGAGGCAGAGATCAATGTAGGAAGGGTTAGAGTGTGTTGGTGGAGGTCAAAGCGTCTGCAGAGGAGATAAAGAACAGATAAAGATGAAAAACAGATGTTTGCATACAGGAACAAAGTACAGGCTGAAGCAGAAGGTAAGATGCTATTGGAGTCTGTTTATCATGTGAATTCAGTCTGCACCTTTTTTAGAAAGGCTAAAATAATTTTGATGCACTGATAGACTCATAACTAGAGATTAAGTGGCAGGTATTGGAAACCTGATGTAAGACGAAGAAAATTGGCCATATTGATGTAGAACCACAGATTCGACCCAGCTTATGCATGAAATTCAGAAATTGCAATATTGCACCACAATGCACAACGCTGTCTGAAATCTTAACATTACATTAGCAATCATCAAAATGCAAAGCAGGATCACAAACTATGTCCGTGGCATCATAAGGCCTGCTGCTAATTTAAGAAGGCGTCACATGCACTGACAGTAAAAAGGGAGGAGCGGTCAACTCAAGGCAATTAATGCTAGTGTTAGCATGTAATGCTACGTCGAAAGCACACTGCGCGCAGCTCCTTCTGATTGAAGGTAAAATTGTTGCTGAATGCGTGCTGTTTTATTTATGGGGACATGCACCAATACAGCATTCAGTACTTTTGTTAGTGAAAAAGTGAAATGAAGCTGAACCGCATCAAAGCTTATCGTACTGCAACACATTTATCTGTGTGTTGGACTGTGCCTCTAGATCCAGATCGAATCCCCTAAGAGGGACTAATCCGTGACCTCTGGGGTTCACCACCAGGTTAGGTTGGTAAGATTGCAAAAAAATGACACAGTGGCAGATGCAGGGATAGATGAGTCAAATCAAGCACATGAGTATGTATTGTACCCTACGAAATGATTATCCATTTTTTTCCAAATGGAGTTCCAAATTGGACAGACTAATTGGGCTGCATGGTTTGATAACTGATGAGTGTGTTAGAAAACACATCAGTACAGACCTGCACAATCTGTTTTTTTTTGGGGTTTTTTTTGTATCACCAGTTTTTTGTATCACGAGCCAACACAAAGGGAAGCACGTGCTCATGAGGATGATGCACGACACAAAGTATCCAAGAAAAATGCCTGTTTTAAGGGCTTTATGCCTGCGTGTCACGCAGACAGCCTTTTAAAAGCAGAAGGATCATGCTGCTAAGCTGCTAAGATGTGAGTCGGGGGCTGTTTGAAAGGGACTGTCACATAAACTGGCCAGCATGCCCGTCTTTTAAAATTCATAAGCAACAGGAGAAAGAGCAGAAACAAATCAGGGAAACTCTAAACACTGCATGTTGGATAAAATCCATCGTTATAGAAATAAATCACCCCCAGTTGTTTAGGCAACAGCAGCACACGCTGATATTGTTTTGTTTTACAAGATACGACAGACATGCAGTGCAGCATGTAAACAATATGAAAACAGACGGTGAAGCGGGCACACGTTCGGTGCAGCTCAAGGTGCGATTTATGTGTTTTCATTAACGAGAGAGGCTGAAGGACAGATGAGAGAAGAGAAAAGAAGTGGAGACAGGAACTATAAACAACAGGAATTGGACACATCATCGAGGGCAGCTGATTATGCCCCCCTCCCAAACCGCCCTGCTGCCGTGCCCACTCCCTTCAGTGAGCCCCCAGACATTCGGCAGAGGACTAAACAGGAATCCCCCATAGCCTCACGGCAGACTGGCTGACTCTGCACGGTCTAGATCACACACACACACGCACGTACACACACGCATGCATTCGCAAGCTGGTTTACAGACAGTACAGAAATAGCCCCAGTCTGGGGTATTACCATACACACTATCTCCTCCTCTTATATCACACTGCAGCGCTGTATGGTTTTAGCACATGCAGATATTAATAAAGAAAAAGGAAGACTTGCTGCTACCATCATCATCTTCATTTCAACTTTTCAGCCTCCACTCTGTCATCAGGTCTCATCTACCATCTTCTCTCCTCTCCTTTGTTTTTCTTTTGCTCCCTCTGTGTCTGTTTTCTCTTTCACTCTCTCTCACGCACAGATATTTACATAAAAGTCAATATGCTTTCCTGAAAGCACTTCTCTGACTGTTTATCTCGTCAGCTTACGTTTTGCCCAGCCCTCCCACATCTCTCGTCGACCCCAGGTGATGTCTGAGTGACAGAAAGTGCAGATGAAAGGAAAGGTCAGGAGTTCCTCAGCCTGTAGTTCCTGACATTGCATCACCTCCCACAGCATCGTCAGTGCGCTCTGGTTCCCCACAGCGTTCAGTGAGGCGCCACAGCAACAAGGAGGGGCTTTCTTCCACCCGTTCCCCTCAACATTTGCATGGCACTCACGATTAGGGTTTTCCCTCAAGCACAGGATACCACATAAACTGACACACAAAGGAAATGCATGGTCTCTCAGAGCAGGACTGCTGCAGCTCAACTGTCAGAAATGATCAGGTCCTCGGTGTCTTCACGGACGCTGATCAGGGGGAGGTGTGGAGGTTATGTGGGAAAACACCTGCAGGAATTTTCTGAGACTGTTTCCTGGTTTAGGATTCAGCACTTCAGCAGAATGCCGAGCAGAAGAAGGTACCCAAGTTCCCTAATAATCCCCAAGATAATTCAAAACCTTTGCTGCATCCAGATGGTCGCAGGTGTGTTTCCCTGTGACTGTGGCCATTCTCAACCGTTATAATTTATAAAATCCCATCCAGTACTCTTTAATACTGCTCTTCAGCAAGCCTTCTAGGGATTAAACTGTATTCTTTAAGACCTGTCCTGCTCTTTCTAGATTTTGGCTTTAATCTACAGTAAACATGCCCACAGATCTTGTTCAACCAGAATATCGAGTGAATATTATCCAGTTTTGCTGCATTTGGTTCACTGCAGTAAGTCATTTCATGCCTCTGCAACAAGCTGAGGCGTCCTCGTTTGAGGATGATTCAGTGGTTTCGAAAAAGAAAGCAGTTACTCGAGCGTTAAAGAGAAGTGTTTTGTTTGCAGCAGTGAGATTGTTACAGTAGATACTAGATGTCACTATCAAAACACTTGATGGTGTTGTCAGAGAGACTCAGTACACAAAGAGCACCAATATAGTTAAAGCAATAGTTTGACATTTTCTTGCCGAGAGATACACAAGAAGATCAATGCCACTCTGATGTTTGTGTGGTAAATATGGACAGTAGCTGGAGCCAACAGCAGGCCACACAAAGACTGGAATCAGCACCTCTAAAGCTCAATAATTAACACATTGTCGTTTGTTTGAAAATTGTTTTGCATGTAGGCAACCAGCGGAGAACACAGAAATTTAAAGAACAGTGCTACAAGCTAAGAAAAAGTAGCATAACAACTAACATACAACTACAGTTATGTATGTATGTTGAAGTATGAACTCAATAGTACATGTGGTGCGTACTATTTCTTGGTGAATATTTCAGTATGCAAACACTGGACACTATGCACAAATATCCCACGATGCAATGCAGTGTTGACGACAACAACAATGCTGATGTGTGTTTTCAATAAAAACTTTAACCATTAAGTTCGCCCAAGTTAGACTCTACATATTAAAGACCTGTTGGAGTAACGTTAGTTGCATATGTTTTCAAGCAGTTTAAGGATTATTAGGCGACGATGATGCCCACGAGATTAACAGCAAGTTCATCTGTGGCTCGCCTTTGTTCTTATATTATTGAGTTATATGAATACCATTTATTTACACAATGAATCAATGAATACGTGCAGTGTTATTTAGTGCTGTTTAGAGGTAGCCTTTGTTACCTTCGTACAGATCGAGGCTAGCTTTTTCCTACTGTTTCCAGTCTTTATGCTAAGCTAAGCTAACACTCTCCCTGCTTGAGATTCATATTTACCATATACATAACAGTGTGGTATCAATCATCTCGTCTAACTCTTGCCAAGAAATTGAAGATACATAAGTCCCAGAAAGCTGAACTATGTTTTTGCTATTGTGGTCTGAGGGCAGAATATGAACTTATATGACATGAGTGGTGTTTCCCTGCTGTTGCCTTCAGGCTGACGTTCAGCTCAGCACGAGGCTGCGGGCAGATTTGCTATGTCATGATGGCTGCCCAGGACACATGAGCTTCTCCACAGCATGCACCCTGCTGGTTTCTGTATCAGGTCGAGCTTGCCGCCAAGAATGCCGTCTATTTCCAGTTGACCTGTCGTGACAGCTAGTTATATACCCGGGTTATGCGATTAGGGCTGCCAGAGCGGAGAGAGAGGAGGATGAGGAAGATAAGTGTGGGGTTTCCTGGGAAGCTCCCAGTCAGACATCTGCTGCCATCACTCCATCACCCCCCCCACTCCCACCCCCCCCCCTCTGCCATCACGCTGTCTATCGGCTACTTGCCCTCTTTCTGTCTCAGTGTCTCAGAGATGGGTCTTTGTGGCGAGCAGCAGCGCTCCACTGAATAATTCAAAGAGCCAGCAGGGACAGACAGTGGATTAAGTCCCCGAAGAGGAGGAGGAGGTGGAGGGAGAGGGATGAAGAGGGAGGACAGAGGGGATTTTACCCCATTAGACGGGAGGAGCTGAGGGGAAATTTGTTGTTGAGGCAGCGGGGTGGGCAGCGGTGTTAAAATCAGCAGGGTGGGCTGAGGGGAAAAAGAAAGTGAGACCAGGAGAAAGAGAGTGAGCGAGAGAGCGGTCAGCGTGTCACATGACCATCTGGAGATCCCTGAGCAGAGCTGGTCACATGACTGACTGGAAACGCACTGTGCTGCTTGAGAACGATTCCCAGAAGTTACGTCTGTGTGCGTGAAGCCGTGCCGGCCGTCTTTGTCCTTAATGCTGATTAAAGCATACAGCAGCTGAGACTGTTGTGCACTGTGTGACATTAATGCATCACATTGTGGGATTTTGACATTCAAAAATTGCAGTTTTATACACAGAATTAAAATGAAAAATGCGCATCCTGCTATTTGAAACACAGTCGGTCGACCATGACAGTGGAAACAAAGAGCTAAATGCCCTTCAGACGTCTGTCTGTGTTTAAGCGTTGGCAGCTGGGATGAAACGAGGATTTTGCTGAAACAAAGCTATGTGTTTACATGTCAAAGGTGCAGGGAGTGTTGAGTTAGTGTGACTGATCGTAGTCTAAACCAGGGTAATTCGCGCTCGTCTTCTGTTGCTGGACTTTTTGGGCCAGCTGTCTCACGCCCACTCAGTCACACACAAATGCACAAGCTCACACACCAAAACAGCCAGACCGTCATTTACAGCTCACAGAAAGTCAGGG
Organism: Chaetodon trifascialis; assembly: GCF_039877785.1. NCBI lineage: Eukaryota > Metazoa > Chordata > Actinopteri > Chaetodontiformes > Chaetodontidae > Chaetodon > Chaetodon trifascialis. Next base: position 6,681,897 of record NC_092059.1, on the reverse strand, counting down.
GGATTTGATCAGTTGTCTTTCTTAGAAAACCTGTTTGTAGTAGTTTTTGATTTATAGCCTAATTAAGCTCTGAGTTGAAGCTTAATGCAGACCGACTTCCTCTTGAATGGTATACGCTGGTCTGTAGGCCGAGGCCACTGTGGTGAGTGACTAACCATTCAGTGGTTATATGTAGGTGTGGGATCGAGAGGGTACGATCAGTCCAGTTTCAAGTGTTTGTGTAGTATTTTGTGGTCAAAGATGTTTTACTCATGCTGGTTTTAAAGCAAGTCTGACTGCTCTCACTCTCATATTTCAATGAAAAGCCCCAAGAAGCCCAAAGACGGCAGATTCATAATGCGATTAGAATATCTTTTTTGAACAAAACATGAGACTGTTTTGCCATCTTTACATTGATATAAATATAAATAAAATGAGATATGGATATAAACTCATACATAGCATGCGTCATATATACTGTATATGTAAAAGTAAAACAGACAAACACGCACCAATACACCAGAGATGAAGAGGTTAAAATCCTTCGTCCTTCATAATTTAACTCAAGGTCCACTTTCATGCTTTTTGGGAGCTTTCGCCCACATCTCAGCGGATGGAGTTCTCATTTGTCATCATGTGACCTTAGTATGGAAATTCAGCCATTGTCCAGGTGTCACTGTACACCTGGAGATAGATCAAAGAGTCTGATGCCCTCCTCAGAGCGTCACTGGTGGTGGCGGACTCCGCCACCATTGTACCAGTGCAGAGTACTTTAATGTTTAAATACTCAGTGTAAACACGATGAATGACCGAAGTAAGATAGATAATAATAAGTTTAAAAACTTTCACATTCAAACTCAATGTTTAGATTGAAAGCTAAAACGTCATGGGATTTGACATAACCGCCATTTTCATATCAGTTACAATGTTGAGTAAGATGTTAGTAACAGGGGCTTGAAGGCTGTGCAGACGTGAACTTTATTCGGCTTCATGGGAAGTCTGGTGCTCGGCCCTGAACCTTGCTCATAGCCAGTCGACACAGTTCATTCTAAGGCTGGTCGAGCAGCATTCAAAGCCCTGTGCATTCTGGGAGTGTGACTAAATAAACACATTGCAACCATAACTGCACAGTTCGTTGATGGACTTTATGGGCCTTCTCCGAGTGCAGCGCCTTCAGGCTTTGTAGCGGAGGATGAAAAATGCACTCGGCATGAAAAGACGTTGAATACTTTCCATGCACGCACGTCGGTTTGCGTTCCCTGGAGGACGTCCACACGTTAGTTTTTATGTCCCCGGTGGGAATCTGATGTTTGCTTTAGTTCCGGGTGGGTTGTGCTCTGGGTTTGTGGGTCGGTGTTTTCAGGCCAGTGGCCCCAGAAACAGGACCGGGCAGGACTTCTGTGTTTTTAAAAGGAAGCCATGTTGCTGCGGTTGCCCTCATCTCCAAAATGTTTCTCTACCAGAATGAGCATGATGAAAAACTGTCTCCTGGTTCGAGGTAAAAACAGGTGATGAGTACACAGAATTCTTTGAAGCTTACTGAAACACACGTAGCCAGTGTTGGTTTCAGGGCGCCCACTCTCCTCTTTTCAGAGCATCAATAATAGAGAGTCACTCCTCTGATGCAGTCCTCCAAACACTGGCCCGCTGTGAGCAAACGTAGGCCAACATCACTGCAGTGAGCGTAATAAAAAACAGAACAGCTCTGTTGTGTCCTCCATCAATCAGAGAGACATCTGGCAATGATTCATTTTATTAAACTGCAATGTATTTCAGTTTTATACCTGCTTTCCTCTCTCTCTCCTTCTCCATCTCCCTTCATCTCAATCCCTCTTTCTTTGCCTCTAACGTAATTGAAGTGAGCGTCTCCTCTGCTATGTAACCCAACGCTCGTCCCACAGCACTAAAGTGTCGTTTGGGCCGCAGCTTAAGTAGTCGACGCGCTGTGTGCTGCTCTCTAACTCTTACAGATCAGCAGAAACCCAGATTGAACGAATGAATTATTCATCTTACTGCCTTAAATGTAGTTTGTGGTATAAATCCTATTAGACTTCTGACCCTGATCATTTTCACTGTTTCGAGGATCCTGCTGTGACCAACATGAAGGCTGAAAGCTGTTCAAAATATACTTTGTCTTTCTTATCCTTGCCTCTCCTACCCTTGCTTCCACGTTGGGGTTAATCTTCAGGACCAAATTAGATGTCTAGCTCTTCATTGTTCCTTCCAGAACTCAAGGACAAGTGAGCACATCTTGAACTGCGCTGTGAGATTTATACATACATGGGTGTGTGTGCTGATATTGACAGTCGGTATAAAATATGGTGGAAAATAGTATTAGGTTTGGCAGAGCAGATTCTCTCAAGGCCAAGTCAGATATAAAGATTTCTCTCTCTCTCTCTCTATCTCTCTCTCTCTCTCTCTCTCTCTCTCTCTCTCTCTCTCTCTCTCTCTGATCCATTTATATAATAATGGACGTCAACATATTAAAGTGAATTAAGGTGAGGCTGGTGTTAGCTATCACTGTCTATTATTGAGCTTTAATAATTGATGCAGGTGATGTTTAGTGTGGCTGATATTATGATAATGGGTTGATGCTGCCCAAGCGGATCAGCATGTTAAGACGATAATGCTTTTCCTGAGTGTGTGTCGGTTGTTTTCACTCTGTCTGTCTGTCAGTCTGTGCTGCTGTGTCTGTTGGGGGTGAGATTAACCTGATGATCTCATACTGTGGGTGATGCAGTCCTACAGCAGGTGAGTCATCAGGCGATGCCGTGAGCCTCTTACGGGAACAAAGATACGCTCAGATCATCTCCCCTGCAGCTTTCATCCACCGCTGTACTTACTGCTGCATCATCAGCCGGTCCTCCGCCTCCTCCCCCCTCTGCCTCCACCTCATCGCACAGCCTCGTTTCACTTTCCTCCCTCATCCTCCACTCTCACTACGTTCTCTCAGCACCATCCTGTCCTTCACTCTCATCTCTTTTCACTCCACTTCTCGCAGGAGTTGCTGCTTTTCTCCTCCTCCTCTGCATCCCATTCTTCTTCTTTCTAACCTTTCTAACGGTGGCTGAATCATACATCGAGCACATGATTAACATTTACATCAAAAGCATTTTATGACTCCAAGAAACCGATCTCACGACACTTAAATATGCAAGCAGACAAACTTTGAGTAAGACAAAAAGTAGCAGCCACGTGCTTAGGTCAGTTTACGCCGGTACAAACAAAATTTATATTTGGGGAAATGTGCTTACTCACTTTGGTGTTAGATGAGATGATTAATAGCAGTCTGTGCTAAATATGAAACTGGAACTAGCAGGCAGTTAGCTTATCTTAGCATGAAGTTATGAAATAGGGGGAGAAAACAAGAATATTTATAATATTTGCCATTTTATTGGGAGGTTATGTGCTGGGACCAGTAAGAAATAGAGTAAAAAAAAACATTTTTACACTGAATTAATGAATGAGACAAGACATAACCTGTTAGTTAGTGAGCTTTAGAGGTGCTGGAAGCAGATTTTGTTGCCTTTTGATGAATCCAGGCTAGCTGTCTCCCTTTTCTTCAAGTCCATGCTAAGCTAAGCTTCTCCATAAACACATGAGAGTATCAAGCTTTTCACGTCACTATCGACAATATATTTCCCAAAATGTCACACTATTCCCTTAACACCAAATGCAAATTGTTAAGTTGACAAACGAAGCTCAGCCTCTTCGCAGGCCTTCATCAGCAGCTCCTCTCTCATCGGTTCATCTCTCCTTTCTTTGTCCTCTGCCTCCTTTTCCTCCAGCTTTTCTATGTCACTCTGTTTTCTATTTGCATTTCTACAGCTTCTTGTGTTTTATGCCCTCCATCACACAGCAGTAAACACAAGAGTCACAGAGAGCGCTGGTTTGTTTTTTTAATTAGGTAAATGGACTTGAGTCTGCCGGAGCAGACAGAGAAATCACTCTCTGGACTCCGGCGCTGTCATAACAATTTCTTTAAATTAATGAGTTCGGCTAAATTCATTACAATCTCGCCGTGCGGAGGGTTATGCCCACTTTCACCCGCTGCTGTTTTTGTTTTGGGTTTCCTAGGTTTGCTCTGACAAGGTGAACGCTCCGCAGTTTCCACAGAGCAGACTCGACAGATGCTCATGCCAAACGTGAATTCACCCACGCAGCAGGCGGCCTCAAACCTCAGCCTTACCTGTTCCTGACAGGCTGCAATCTGACTCTCCCACACCCGCCAAGGTGAGGCCAGGCTGGGCGGAGGGGCACTGCCCATCTTTCCAGGGAGGATCCCTTCAGACACAACAACAAACATGCGCTCAGACAGAGGGGTATTATCTGTTGTTATTATTGGAGATAATTATGTCAGATAATTATATCTATTAGCTATGTTGTGTCTTTTCAGCCGCTCCAATGTCAATATTATTTCGTTCTCAGTGCTGAGAGCGCTGGACCCCATGGGAAAATACTGTGTGCTGGGTGAAGAGGGGGTCTGACGGGACCGCGAAGCATAAGTGAGGTGTTTGGATTTTATTTATTTCTGTGATAAAGCTTGAAGAGTAATAATTAAAAACACAATTGTTGTGCAGTTTTAAGATTTTGAGACATTTTTGATCAAAAGCAAAATTTCAGTTCAGTAGAAAATAATCCCTGAGAACAGGGAGGTAAATCTAAAACAGCAGGTATACTCAAGTAAAGCTGTCATTTACTCACTGCCAGTCCATAAGATTTAATCCACTATAGCATAAAAAAAACACCTCTGTGTTCTTTCTTATTACCAAAGACACACTGTTCGCCAACATCGCCCGTTTCCTTGTCGCACATGAGCGTTTCTGACTTTTGAGGGACTGTTTCTCTCACAGAGGGCTTTTGTGTGCTGCAGGTGTTGAGGTATATGAGGCTGTGCTAAGGACTGTTTTATTCCTATGGCCCCCCTGAGGCCCCGAGGCCTGGTCCAAGAGAAAGACCAGAAGCCGTTTCAACTTCCTCCACCGTTGTTTTGCATGGAACACAGCTTCAAACACTGTACGTCAGAGTGCACAGCTAACCACAGCTACACATACACAACACTTACACACTGTCTGTTTCTGTCTTTTTATTACACAAACTGGACCACAGAATCTAAAATAAAGAATATTTATTCTTGGGGGAGAGGAGAAGACATGTAATTTAAGTTTATTGATGTCTTATATGGTTGAATTATCGCTCTGGAGTCTGTGCCGATCATATTTGTAGACAATATGTTTAGTACCTGTGTGTGGGGGATATTGTCCCAGATTATGTTTGCAGTCTCATCTCCCAGTGGTGGAAAAACTATGACTACTCTTAATAATAGTAATAGCAATATAATTTTAAAAAATTCCAAAAGTTTTGCTCAAGTAAAACTTCAGAAGTGTGTAAAGTGAATACAGAAGTATCACAAAAATAAAGTAGAAGAATCAACCTTTTCATAGTGTACAAGCACCCAAAAATTGTACTCCAGTACAGTACTACAGCAGTCTTATTAAAACTCTGAATGTCTCAGATTTATTTACAAACCCAGTGTACAATCTTGTGTTATAATCTGGTATTCAGGTTTATTATAAAAACCGTTTCGTTTTGAAGATACAGCAACTTTAGAATGTCTCTTGGAAGGCAAAATCCCCAAAGAATCATTTGTGCTATATATAATATAGCAAAAATTAGTCCCGCTTAGAGTGACGATATACAATACAGTGTGTAATATTAGACTTTAGCACCAAATGGAGTTCAGTCAACAGGTAGAGCGGCCGAGCAGAGAGCTCCCAGAATGGATTGTGTTAGCGTCTCTAAAGCCCCTGGAGCCACAACACTGACCTTTCCTGTTATGGAAATGTACTGCTGGCTGTTCTAGGCCCACAGCCACATGCTGCTTGTTTGAATGGCCACGCAGGCCCCCTTCTGCTGCCTGCCTCTTTCCTGAAGACTGCTTTTACTGTTTGTGCTGCTATTAATGCACGTTTGCGGAGCATTGTTCAGCAGAATGGGCACAACTTGTTCCCTGTTAATGTTATTCTGTGTCTTTATTTTGGCAACCTTTTACTCTACTGTGTGGTAGAACTTTCCTCTGAACTCCTCGTAATACCCAATAAATAATGTCCGCTTGTATCTGTGTATGTGTTGGATGTAAACCAGTTGTTTCATGACTCCAAGCCCTGAATATTGAAGGGTGTAGAGAGTCCACTTGTTTCAAGCTGCTGACCGTCACAGAGCCTCCCTCTCTCCTGTCCGTCACTGTGATTAGAGGCTAAACTGGGGCAAATGAAGTGACATGTTTTGCTTTGCAATGAAAACAGAGCTGTGCTAATACTTGCATGTGGACTCGTGTGAGTGTTGGAGCGGGGGCTCACGTAGCGCACTGGGTCAGCAGTGATGCGGCGCTCGGCTCTGTCCGCCATCATATGGACTTTCCATGTGTGATGTGATTAGAAAGCAATTTGCTCCTTGACAATCTGACCCAAGAAAAACACACGCTTTATTAAAACATAACAAATTACCCCATTTAGCCCCAAAGACACAGAACTGGACAGTTTAGCGGCCTGAATACATCACATGGATGGATTATTATAAACAAATGGAGGTTTTAGGAGTAAATCAGAGGAGACGAACATGATCCTTATCGTGACGTATGTAGGAACTCCACCAAAATCTCCGGTATTTTTGTTTGAACCATAGTCTGCGCTGAGAGGCTCAACAGAACAGAGCTGAACATGGCTGTTTGGATTAGCCGAAGTATCGTAATTGCAGGGCACGTTAATCCACTTTAGATATTCTTTGTACGTCTCCGAGCTCCGTACAGTATTTACATGCTGTACTGTGTGACCTCTTAATCCTAATGTTAATTTGGGGAACTTTAAAAGTTATTTTACACTGTGCAGCGCAGAGCTTGAATATCCCAGGCTTTCGTTCTGAGTTCCTCCAAAGACAAAGCTTTCTGGATAGTATAAAACTTTTTCTGTATATTTCACATCATTTACAAATGAAACAGATTGCCCCCAAGGGAATTACACTGTGCTGAGTTACATAAAAAACAAGCTACCTTGTAAAATAAATATTTCTGGATTGATGTGGCTGAAGCGTCAGAGAAATTGGAAGATCTACAGCAGTTTTTCTAACACGTTCTGTATAAATGATATTTCAAAGAGAACAATTTTGGCTAGAGAGGTTTGGCCACAAGAAAGCCCCCTGAAGCAGGGCGAGATTATACAGCGTGACGTAAACAAAGATCAGTCCCTCAGTGCTGGTAAAAATAGACTGAACAAACATCTTGCCAACAGGAATTTGCATTAAACTTGACTTGAAATATCTGAGAAATGCCATGTGGCTTAGCCCCGCTTAGGCTTGTGACGTGTCCCATTGTGAGGGCGTTTGTCTTCCTGCAAGCCCTCAGAGGACGGTAATCGCCTTGCCAGCATTTGTGGGACGTTAGCGTAGCGTAGTGTGCCTTCGCATTAGACGAGTCAGCTGTAAGCCCGGATTGTTTATGATTTGTCAGAGAAACTAAGTATAGCATGACAATCGCTAAGCTGCTGGGATGCCCTTTCAGTTTTGGCATTTTGTACAGTTTTGGATGTTGTTGAAGCACAATGAGGCCTATTCATGCAATTGTTTGGCCAGTAAATCTCAGCTGAATGTGTGTTCTACTCAGAAATCTGCATGCAATTTCTCTTGTGGGCTTCAACAGAAATCTGTGTTTGAATCTGTCAGTTTTCGGGGCTGCATGGCTGCGGTCGTCTGTAGAAACCGAAGAAGCAGTGGCGTTATCTCCCCTCTCCACACTGTCTCTCTCTATCAAACAGGGTCCCCCCCTTCAGTCTGTCTTTATCTGCTCATAAAGACAGTAAGCTCTGTAAAAAAGAAGGAACAACAGCGCCTTCAGCTCTACATACAGCACTTTCCTCTTCCTCTGTGTTTGAGATTAACTCGTTTTCACTTCCATATGCAAAATCAGAGGCATCCGACTCTGTTTTGTATGCTTCGCTGGACATTTGCTTTCTGTCTGGCTCCTCTCACTGTAAAAAGTTTCTGCTTCATCCACTCTCTCTTCCTCAAAGCTGCTGTTACTTTATTCGGCTTCAGACGTCACCTCTGCCCCAGTGTGTCTCTGTCTGAATGTGCTGTGTTTTCTGTATTTTCTTTTTCTGTGTGTGCAGACTGCGTAGGATGCAACGGGACAGCGGCCAAAAGCAGCAGCCCTGACAAAACAAAAATGGTTGACTCCCAGTCAACACTTTCACATGAGTAATCATGTTTGTTATCATGTTGTTCAGATGGGCAAGAATCACAAGAGTCACTGCTGTCATATCTGTATTAGGTATTTATAAAATAACCACTGCAACCATCTTCCAGGAAAACATAGAAAGGTTTTTTTTTTTCTTTGTATTTTAACAAATTATCAGCTTGCCGTACTTCTGAGCTAGATGCACAATGCAGCTTTGTTTCCTTCCTGATTTCCGTTTGCTGTTACAGACTGTACAGCTCCTACTGTTTGTGCAAGACAAGTAAATTACTTTTCTTTACTTTGATATCTTGTCTAAGTGTAGAAGCAGGAGTTTTGGTCTGTCCAGTAAAAATGTAGCTTCAGCCAAAAGCTGAAAAAGAAAAGATAAAACTGCCTAATTATGGGATCAGTGGCCTCTTCCTGTCAATGGTTAACTATCAGCAATATTTATTTGCCAGACACATGAAACCAACATAAAAACAAGAGTTTACAGCCATGCTAGCGGCTCTGTGTAGCTGCAATGCTTTGCACTAAATGCTAACATTAGCATGCTAACATGCTCACAATGAGAATGTTTGCATGATTTTTGCCATTTTGATTTCATGTTAGCATGCTAACATGAAAATCTGTAGTACTCACTAAGCACAGCTGAAGCTAATAGGAAAGTTATTAGCTAAGCAGCCACCTGAGTTATTCGTATTCATCCTCTGGGGACCATGAATGTCTGTACAAAATTTCACAGCAATCCATCATTTGCCGACCAGCTGACTAACGGACAGACATTCTTAGCGGCTGCTAGCCCAGCTAAAAAGAGGAAGATTATTCAAAGATTTCCTTTCATGACGGTCAGCAATGTGTCTGTAAAGTTAAGATAAACTTCTGTCTCCCTGTTTTTAAATTACAGAGTCAACCAAATATAGTACACATCTGCTGCCAACGCTCACATCTTAATGTCTGTTAAGAATATCAGTAGTATATCAGTGTTTGACACGATTTGTTTGAGTTGAATTTAGCAGCCGCTCAGGATTATTTGAAAAACGACCCGTGGCATTCTGCGGGGACGAGCTGGCCAAGTGAACTGTCTGCGCAAGGGTTCCAAGCAGATGATCGCAAAATCGCTCCTTCCTCAGCTCGGTTTTCCAGCATTTATTTGCTCCACAGTGACAACTCCAGGCCAACGGTAAGCAGGGATTTGTCTTTCGAAGAGTTGGCCTACTTATGCCGACAGCACAAAAGTCTAAATCTGTTCTTTCAGCGCTTCTCTGTTTGCTTCTCACCATCGCAGACAGACAGACAAGATTCCAGCACTGGTGCCAGCCCCAATAATGTGTGTGTGCGTGTGTGTGTTTGTGTGCTGCGGCTGCGTGCACGTGCATGCGTGTGAGTGTCTGTGTCAGCATATGTGCATTTTTGGACGAGACGTGGACGTGTTGAGAGTTTGGAGGAACAGAGCGGTTGGGTGAAAAGAGAGATGAAGCAGATGCCATTTCTCAGTTGGTGCAACATTAAGTTTGGGCCGTGCCAAGAGGCAGCAGCCGTTGGCACGGGACTAACAAGTGTGTGTGTGTGTGTGTGTGTGTGTGCGTGTGTGTGTGTGAGTGTAATTGCGAATGGTTGGGAGGAGGGGTTGTCTCAGTATTGCATTAGCTGTGCCCTTATAAAGACGGGAGCAGGATATACTGTTCTCATACTGAAATGCCATATTAAACAAACACCAAGCAGTGGGTGGTGAGACTGTGTGTGTGCGTGCATGCGTGTGTGTGTGTGCATGGAGGGAGATGGTGTCTTTCTCTGTGTGAGGCCTTTATGGGCTTTAGGAGCTGGAACACCACAGTCCTCTTGATGTAAAAATAGACTGTATATACTTACATTCGCTATACGCTCTGTGTCGACAGTCAAGAGATTCAAGCCCACTTACCTTCTGCGTGCACGAGGACCATCCAGCTTCATCTAATGTGGAAGAATGGGAACAGCCGACGAGGAATAATGAGTGCATCAGTATCAATATGTATGTTTTGGTTTTAGTTTTGCAGCGTTATATATTAAGGTGATAGTCCTTCAGCAGCTTCTCTGTCCAAACTACATCAAAAGAGCAACTGGTGCATCTTTTTACATAGCAACCCAACAAAGTCAGATTGTTTTAAGACAGAATTTAGTCAATTATTGGCCTTTTTCCATCACGCCATGACCAGCTGGAATCTGATTTCATGATACACATGCTGCAAGTACTTTCCCACACAACAACAGTTTGTTTGTTACCGTTGTGTCTCCAACTTTATCACACAACTGATCCACAGTCAAAAAATGAGCAAAATGACCAATATCTTGTTTTATAGTTGAAGAATGAATGATTAGTTCTAACTGCAGTGACAAATACATCTTGTTTCCTGCTTCCTGTGACCTCATGTTCCAGCAGTAAGCAGTGTTTCGTTTGCATCAGCAAACCACGTATCGCTAGAGTCTTTCTGTGGCACTGTCACAAGAACCGATTTGACTAAATTGTGGTGATCAGTGTCATCTTTGAGTGGGAAATGAACAACTTTTTGGTGCACAGGGACCAAAATTCATGGTGATCTGCTACTTTTAAGTGAGCCTTGGATGTAAAGCTCAGTCTTAAAGGGTTTGATGTGTATCAATGTCTGCAGCAGCTTAAGATCAAACTGACCTTTATGAGAGGAAAGCCGGTGTGCTGCTCCCTTTTCCTCTTCCTTCCCTCGCTCCCTCGTCTCCTCTCCTTTCTCTTAAGGTCACAGTTCAGCATGTGTGTGGCTCACTCCATCAGCTCTAAGCAGCTGGCATAGGTCAACTCGAGCGGTATGGTCCTCTCACACCAGCGCCGACATGCTTGCGCACATGCGTGGACAAACTCACACACACACAGACAAGGATGCACACTCGACAGCGACAGCTTGAAACAGAACGCACATGCGAGACACACACTGAATGTTTGTTATGTCTGTCCGTGTGGTATTGTACAAATCGGGCCCCATGCAGAGCGTCTGATACACTTCCACTGTGTGTGAACCATGTATCTGTGTGGTTCACTGCTCCTTTTTGTTGCCGAAGAACACATGGACACTAAATTATTGGGTGGGAAGACTTCTTCCCTGGAGGCAGGAGGCATACGATTGAAGATCAGCAGGTCAGGATTACAAACCGTGTTAGCATTGGACTCTCATTTCTATTCCACATCTCTGTCCCCATCCTGCCTGTTTCAGCCCGGCATTGCTTTTGTTGCATGACCGCAGCTTTACTGATCACTATCATAAGTACTGTTGGCCTTTAAAGCAGCCGTTAAAGTTGATTTGTGCAAGCAGCTCACATTCAAACCCCTCAGACTGGCTTGGCAGCAAAGACGCAGAGTGTTTGTGAGCGTTACTCAAATACTTTGGCTTCACGGATCAACTCTGGTTACAATATAGACTCAATATACTGACACCCACCTACAAATAAAGATAAATTATGTCTAGTGCTGTGCAACAAAAGACAGTGAAGAGAAGAGATCAACAAAGCAAAAACTTCTTCAAAGCAAATGCGTTTAATCCTTCTGATAAAATCCAAATTAACCGATTTTAAATGCGGTGTTAGATCACATTTAAGTCTTTATGGTTTAAAGGAATGAGTTGTCATTTTGAGATTTAAGAGTCGGATGAGAAGATTGATATCATCATGCTAAATCTGATGCTATAGCCAGATGTGGGTTAGCTTAGCTCCAGATGAAGACAAGCGAAAACAGCTGGCTCCAGATGTAACAAAATCCATTGACCAGCACGTTTAAAGCTCATAATTAACATGTATATCTTGTTTTTGAGATATGTGCTGGACTATTTCTTGGCCAGAAGCAGTGACTTCTTGGAGCCTCCGCTGGTCGGCCTGAAATTTCACTGCGACAGCGAGGCCCTCGTAAATTTTTTTACTCTGTTTTTTGTAGGATTAAACAAACGAGATGCAGCGTGTCAATTAATGAGCTTCAGAGGTGCTGGGAGGTGCACTTTGTTTCCTTTGAGTAAGGCTAGCTGTCAGCCTGTTTTCAGTCTTCATGCTAAACACAGCTAACATGCTGCTGTGTGTAGCATCAGATTTATCGTGTGGACATGAGGGTGGAACCAATCTTCTCATCTAACTCTTGGCAAGAAAGGAAATGAACGTATTTCCCAAAAGGCCAAACCATTCCGTTAATATACAGTTTAGCTTACGCTCTTAAACATTTACATTCACGCGGCTTCACACTTTTTCCATTGTTGATATATGTTGTTGTCATCTTCTGTGCACGACGGTCCAAACTGCACTTGGAGACAAGTAAAGTCAAGCTTGAAGGCAATTGAAAAAAACTATTTCTCTTCCACTTGCAGCTCAGTCAGCTTGTTGCTTTTAATGAGGCTGCGGCTCCGTCTATGTGTTGAGTGAGATAATAACTTTATTTGAGGCCTGAAAGTGTTCATTTTATTTCACCATGGCTGTAAAGTGCGGGTGAGCGTGCAGCTGTTTTCCGCGACTGGAACCGTCTTCGCTTTATTCTCACAGCGAGAGACAAAGCGAGAGACAATGCGAGAGAGGGAGCGACTGGCTGCGGCCTTAACGTCGTGGCGTGCGCGCATCTGTGTGTTTGTGTGCGTCGGGCTCGTTGCAGATGTAGGGCTGGCCGTGTGCCAGCAGCAGGGATCTCTGGGAGCAGACCCAGGCATGATGTCATTACCAGCCAGACCGAGGAGCCGCAGTAATCTGTGACACTGTGTCTTCGAAAGGGAGAGTCGTGCACCCGATGTGTGTGTGTGTGTGTGTGTGTGTGTGTGTGTGTGTGTGTGTGTGTGTGTGTGTTTACGTTGTTTTTGAACGGTTTATGCGTACGTGTGGCAGAGCACATGGTTATTGTCAGTTGTCTGTGCCTGGTTTCTGTCAGTCACACTCTTCTGTCAGACTTGCCTCCCTCATGATGACCCTCAGAGGTCCTTTTTTTCAGAGTTTTCAGTGTGTGTGTGTGTGTGTGTGTGTGTGTGTGTGTGTGTGTGTGTGTGTATGTGTGTATGTGTCTCTCTCTATGACTGAGGTGGAATATGAGACCGTCTTGCTCTTTTCTCTTTTCTATTTCAGGTTTATGACTGTAGAGGGACAGATGGATGTCTGACAGGGTGGTGTTGCTCCCTGGCCACTTGAGTTTACAGCTGATGTGATCTGGATGTTGGAGGAGAGGCAGTGACAGTCTGAGGGTCGAACCCAGACCGCTTTTTATAGTGTGGAAACGTTAAAACTCACCATGACGGTTTTTTCTTTTCTCATTCACTTCAGACTGCCATTTCTCGGGGATGTATGGGCCCTGTCTGATGCTTTCCATGTTATATTTGTTTATGCATGGCTAGTGAGGGGGGTGGGAGGCGAGGGGGGAGGCAGGGAGCCAGAGAGAGGAATCATTGAAGTGCTAGCCAGTGTTTATGTTTGTGTCTGGGTTTCCATCGCTCTCTTTTCCCTCATACCCACAACAGCAAGCAGCTTCAGCTTCTTCAGCGCTCTCCTCTCTCTCTCCATCTTCTCCTCTTTTTCGCCACCTGTCCCACCCCCTCCCACACTTGAGTACAATTCAAGTCAGCCCTAACCGAACCTGTTCTCCCTTCACTTTCCCTCCACCCTGCTGTCTCTCTATACACCTGCCAACCTTTACTCTCCCGCCCGTGTTTGTGCTCCAGTCTGGCTCTTGGCGTGGTCCGTCTGGACGCTGAGGAGAAGGAAAACCCGTCAGGTGGAGCGCAGCTGGGAGGAGTTCTGAGGCCGGGAAGAAAGAGCGCCTGTGGAAGAGCCCGAGCTTCAGGATTTTCCATCGGAACGGCGAAACCCAGACGTCTGAGCAAGCTTTATCAGGAAGGGGTTTGCTCCAAATGGACATACCGTGCAACAACACACAGAATACTAACTGGAGGAGGTTGTACCGCCTGTAGTTGTGGAAACTTTAACACCCTGGTTGACTCATGCTAACTCTCTTCTTTCTTTCTTTTTCTCACTCTCCATCTGTGCAAGCGTTCATATGATTGGGCCTAAATTGAATCTGCACTTTCAGGTTTCACATGTCAGGAGGGAGCTCTGTTTTCAGAAGGTAGGTTTCAGATAACTACCCGGTTCCTGGTCCATGTCTCTTTCTACCCAAACACATTAGCACTCTGCGCTGCTGCTCCCATGCACCCTCTCACCTTGGAGTATGAGGTTCACCCGACACTGCCTTCAAGTCATTTCACCTCATTTTTGAGGTTCAGAAGTTCCCCCAGGCCATAACACAGAGACATACAACACCAGTAACCTGTCTGTCACCACTCACACGGGGAGACATGCAAAACCCCCACCGACCAACTCTGCAGGAATGAACAAAAATCACATATGCATTATATTAAACTGTAGATGGAAATATATTGCAGGACTCATTCACACCATGCGTAGATCAAGATTATTGAAATATCCTAACTTTGCCACATCCGTTTGAAGCATTTTCCGGATGTACATGTTTTCGTTCTTAGTTGCCACAAACAATCGTCGCAACTCGTGTCATTTCCAAATATGCTCAGCCAAAAGTTGCAAGTCATTGCCCACACATTCGTTAAGGGAAGAGCACTGTTTTTCCCAGAAGACAACAACCAAAACGTCAAAGCGGCTGGTCACTTACCACAGGGCTACCAAGCTTGTTAATTCAGTTGAGTTTTACTGGAAGTTAAAAAGCACATTTGTATTTTCAGTATGACTTTTCCTACCTAAACCACCCAGCCCACTTTCATCAGTTCTGTTTACATACTGTTTGTTTTTATCTTCCTCAATGTGAAATTGATCATCAAGAAATGTGTTTATGCAAACCAGGCTTGGCTCACATAATTTCTCTGTTGCATTTTTAAATATCAGGCATGTATCAACACATTCAGACACTCATTATATTAAATTGTCTCAGGGCGATTACGGTTACTGGTTTACCTGAAATTACATACCTTGTTTTCCTAATAAGCATAATTTAAAAAAAAAAATTCCAGTAAGCCTCTGAATCTTTCTCACTGGGATTTTTGGAGAAACCTTTGACCTTTGGGTTTGCACTTTCTGTCCACCCCTGCACCAGCTGCAGAGCTCTGAATCTCTGCTCTGCTGAAGCTCACCTTGTGTACTCATCTGTATCCCCTCTAACTCACCACACCTCTTCGGATCAGTCTGAGAGGGATTCCCAGCTTGTCACGGTTAGCTCACCCCCCCCTCCGGCCCTCACCCTGCATCGCTGTCACCTCCTCTCTCCCCTGTGGTTTCTTCTGCCTACACTGTGGTGAGCCATCGCTGCTCATGAGTCAGCTAAGCTGTATGGTAGAAACATGCTGTGGTGATCTTTATGGTATCCCTGATGAGAATCCACAAGAAGGAGACCCCCATGATGCCTCACTCCTAAACATATAGACACACCAATAAGTGCGAAATCTGTGGTCAGTCTCATTTATGCAGAAATGAAACTACGTGAAATGCCAGTTTAGTTAGATTGAAGTCATTTTGTACAAAGTGTACTTTAAGTAGTAATCCACTGGTTATTAGATTAAGACAAAGCACGCCGATGATTCATCATTTTAAAAACTGCATCCATAATAAGAAGCTATAATTACATTGTACTCACAAAAGTAATTGCTGACATCTGGAACAAGCAACATTGATTTATAGGGCAGGAGTATTTGCAGTTGTACAGGAAAACAAGCCAAAACAACAGTTCAGCCAAATCACCTAAATAATTTATTTGCAGGGCAAAAAATAAAGCAAAGAATATAACTATGGCAAGCACGGTAGGTCAAAACTGAACCCAGAAGTTGTTCTGTAAACTGTGACACGTGTTAATAACGAGCAGGTGGTTAATAATTTTAGCATCTGCTTGTTCCTCAGAACAAAGAATCTGCAGTCATGCTAACAGATCTGTGAAGCTCTACTTGCACACAGCTGTGCTTTGTGCTAAATGCTAGCATTGCCATGCTAACATGCTCACAGTAACAATGCAAACATCCATCTTAGCTTAGTGTTTTAGCATGCTAACATTTGCGAAATGCGGCTGATAGGAATGTCATTAAGTGTGGTTAAGAAAGTATTGGACAAATCTAAAACTTGACCTCATGATGGCCATATAGAAAGCTGAGAGTTCTTCCTGGGAGGAACATGAATATCTGTAGAAATTTCATGGCGATCAGTCCAGTAGCTGTTGCGTTATTTCAGTCTGGACTGAGGTCTGATTGTGTGACAGCTTGTGTTTGTTGCAATGTTCGATGATCTGTGATGTGGTGTGAATATTTCCTCTTTTAATTCAAATAAGATACACAGAATCAAAGTTTATATTTCACTAAGGTCCACTGTTCTTCGACAGCTGCGAGCGCTCTGTAAGAAAGGTTTATCAAAAAGTTCCATGAGGCCAGCCGTTTTATTTGAATGTCATTATGTGGAGCGGTAACTTCTATCTCAAAGGTGTCAGCGGTGTGGGAGAGGGGATCCCATTGTCGAGACGCAACCCAGCAGAGCGTTAAAGATGCACAGCCGAGCGGTTGGGCCCCACACAGTGTGTGGGCGGCCTGCAGCGTCTCAGCTGTGAGGGGGATTCTGAAACTGCAGGGGGAAAAGGAAAGCCCTTATTTCAAAGAGTGTGTGGGGGTGAGCAACAGCATTTGACAAGAGCTCTGAGGGTGCAGGTACATGGCACACTAGAGTGGGTTGGAGGTTGGTGGTCTTTGCTGCGCCCACACATCACCTTTCTTCAGGCTTGGCTCCTCTAAACTTCATCTTTCTGATGCTGACACACTCTTAATCTGTCTTGCTGCCGCTCACACACTTTTTCACTTCACTTACAATCAAATGCACTTTGGGGAGGCAATTCAGGCATCAAACATGATCTTTAAAGCGATAGACACCATTGATCATGCAGAGGAGGGTGAATGAAGGTGTTAAAATAGAGTTTTGGGTCGCAGTTTTCCTGCAAACAAAGTCAAATGTGCCAGTCCAGATGTACTGTTGAACCCACTTGTCTTGATATTCCAGTTAATTAAAACACAACGTGTGATTTCACTCTTGTGTAAGGAGATAACCTTACTGGAAGTCGCAGCTTCCTATGAATGACCATGAGTTCAGTCAGGCCAGCACAATAGGATACAGTACCACTTAGCGAGGCGGTGACATGGCGCCGTATTTCAGCTAGCGAAGGTTATGGAGCCTTAGCATGAAGCTGTGAAAGTGCTGTTGTTCTCAGCGAGCGGGTGTCCTGGTTGATAATTAGGTCAGCACAGCCCTCCTGGGAGGAGAGGGCAGAGGGGACACTGTAGAAACCCCTCAGCCCCCATCACAGCCAGATGAAAAGAAAACACTGCCTGTACAGGTTCCACATGTCAGGGCGAGGGGTGAAAATGTGTTTTAGATTTTCCTCCTTCCCTCTCCTCTCTGGTCCTGTTTGATTCCGAGCTGGAAGGGAGTAACCTCCTCAGAGCTCTTATAACACCTCTCTGTCCCGCCGTTTAGCTTTGTTTCTACACTACGTGAGAGTGTGTGCGCAGTGCGACGTGGTCCAGCATATCTGTTTCTTCCTTCCTTTGGGTTTTAGGTAATCCACTTCTCTAGGCGTCCTTCCCAGAACAGTGAGACCTTTCTAAAGAAAACAGGGCCGAGCAGTACCTTGGAAATCCCTCCACCTCTCTCATTAAAGATGAGGATGAAGACGAAGTTGATTTTCCTGATTCAATTTAAGCCCATGAAACTAGACCTCAGCCACGCCGCTCCGTGAGAGGGATGAAAGCGAGACAGCTGGAGAGAGAGGGGGACACTTAAATGAGAAAAGGTGAATCTGTTATATCGCTTGTCTTCATTTCGGACTGCAGGATCTTTGGCGGGTTGCTGTGCGGGGAGCATTTTTGTATGTATTTGTGTATGTGGCACGGCTAATGGCGTTTCAGTGAGATCCCTCTGTTTAAAGTTCTGCACAGATTTAAAGCCACAGTGAAATTAAAACATCGTTTTGCTAAGAAGTAAAGCTTTGGTGTCAGTTTAGACCTCCAAAACTGAAATTACCACAGAGGAAAAAAGCATTTTTTCAGAGGCCAGAGGGCGTTAATATTCGGTACCAACGGTCAGTGTCTGTGCTTGTAATTTGATTGGTGCCATGTCGGTGTGGGTGGGCACTAAAAATAGTTTGCTGGCCACACAGGGAGTTTACCAGCTTGGGGCTGTTGCTTTGTACTCTCTGTGATCTAAACAGTTATACCGTGACACCACACGTTCGTTACGCCGCGTGGTGATTCGACCCATGAAGCAATGTATGGAGTGCAGGATGAGACTATTCATTACTGTGAGTTTTGGTAGTTTTGTCATTTGCCATAAAAGAGAATTACTTCACGCTGACTTGCCACCCTCCTATCTACAGTCAAGTCAAGCCAATTTCATTTAAACCGCCCAATATCACAAATCACACATTTGCCTCAAGGGGCCTCACAATCTCTACAGCATCGACCACGACCCAGATAAGGAAAACCCCCCCAAAAAAGCCTTTAAAATCGAAAAAATATCAAGAAGAGCAACAGAGGAAGGATCCCTCCTCCATTTTTTCATGTACAGAACAGACCAAGGTTGTAAAATTACAGTTTGGACAATCAGGATGACAAAATTTGACACATCCATGATGATTATGATCTGGGAGGATGTAAGGCAATGGCTAGGTGTAGCTGAGACATGCGGCCTCCTCTCGATCATGGAGACCTGGAGAGAGGACAGACGACACAAACACACAAGATGCAAAACTCAAGCAAGGAAACAAACAAGGACAACAAGCAGACACTGACGTCTACACATAAAGCCTTGTTTTAAAGACAAATGGAAAAGCTGCATCATCGCTCACACAGAAAGCGTCGAGGATTCAAACTCTAGTTCGCCATTAAGTTGTCATGAAGACATCTACTGTAATCCAAGTCCCTTGTATTTAGGGAGAGACAGACACGGCGTGAACGTTTGTGGTTGCATCCTGCACATGCATGCGTCCGCCTGTGCGCATGTGCAAACATGTGCATGCGGTTGTGTACAACATAATGACCCACCAGCAGAATTGCACGTCAGGCAAATGACAGACCTGCAGAGATAAAGACTGTTCTTATGTTCATGTAATTCAAACAATAATCTGCTGTGGACTCGCTGATCCCGCCAAACTGGGCATCTTCTCTGTAATCACACTCCTCACGTTTGGACTGAAGACAAGAGCAACAGTTCCTGTCTTCCTCCAGGCCTTTTATATCCTTCATTAATAATAGACGAAACCCCTCATAACAGGGATTCTTAGTGTTTGAAGATGTGAAAGATCTGAATTAAAGGTGCAAATCTATCGCTTGTCCTGACACCCAGGCTTATTTAAAAGTCTTAGTATTGTTTTACGTGAAGTCAAATGGGCCCAAACTGAGCCTGTATGCCTGTATGTCATCTCTGCAAGTACAGAGTGTGTAAGATTTTAACGTCTTCCTCTGACACACGAGTGTGAGTGTCAGCTCTCTGGACATCAGTGTATTTGTCTCTGTCAGCAGCCCTTCAGCGCCAGCGAGGATCAGAAACCGTGAAATAACAATCCAGGAAACCAAACTGACCGAAGTCTCCAGTTTCATCTGGCAGAGGAAATGAATGAAAAACTGGAAGGAGGCAGAGTTTAAAGAAGGAGAAACCGAATCACAGAGAGGAGAGAGAGAAAAAAAAAGACAGTTTCTCCTGAAAATATTAGTAATTTTCTGACTCAGGTGCTGTTGTGTAGTTTTAGTGAATCACTGTCAGGGGCATCTGCTTCCTGGAAGAGTGTGTGGGCCTTTCAGCTTCTCACACCAAAACCAGTATATCCACCCATTCAATTATTCAGTGCTGCAGCATAAATAAGTAAAGCCAGTAAAAAAGAATTGAACTGAATGTAAAAGTGCAACTGTACATGAAATCCTGTTCAGATTTACTGTTACAAACCGCAGTGGGAGTGAAGCGCCGGTGAAAAGCAGCGGCTGACTGTAGTGCCCCTCACAAGAGGGGGACAGGGTATTCAAAGCAGACTGGGAGTGTGTTTTCACAACTCGAAGCTGAGACTCTTTCCTCTCATCTCACACTACCAGCTGTGTTTTTGTTGTCTTTCCCCCGTTTTCTGTCTTTCTTTTCATTGCAGAATAAGTGCTGACAGGGTCTTTCAAACACTGCAGAAACTTCTCTTTCTTCAGACTCTTTGACTATTGTTCACTTTGAGTTGAACTGTCAAAGCCTGTATGTCCAGACAATGCGTACGTGGACCACATTTAAGACCTTACACGCTGCAAAGGGTCTAGCCACACTCCATTCTTTGCTCTGATTTGGACTGTGTGTGTATGTATGTAAAATAAACAACACTGTGTGACTAACTGAGTGAAATGTATTATGCAGATGTGTCCACACTGGATCAAAACCTGCATATCTGCTTGAGAAATCATCCCCCCCGCCAACACTCCCCCACTCCCTCAACTCTAGACCTCCTCATGCACCCCCTTCGGGCTCTCTGGGGATCCACTTCAGGCAGCCTGGCTCCAGTGTTCTGCGTTCGGAGCCAGGGGGTCTCCATGGAGGGCATACCCCAACTGTGAGTCCCTCCTGGGGGCACAGGTACACTCATCGCCCTGGAATCACGGTGGAGGGGGAGGGTCACGTGTGGTCATAAACACGGTATGAGCGCACTTAATGAGTCACAGTAAATCCCTGATCTTGGCTGACATTCTGTGTTGTTTGGTGGAAATTTCAGCAGGAAAGTTCTTGTGGAGAGTGGGAGGAAAAGGTCTCTCTCCTCACATCTTGACTCGCTCATTATCTATGTGCACTCACCCTGCCTCTTATAAATCTCTACATAACCCCAGCCTGCAGTAATAAGCACCTCACCTGAACTCAGAGGGTGAGACATCAACATCGCTAATAGGACAAAAGGCTGTCAAAACCTCATTTGATGCTATATGCATGTTACTCACAGTGCATCTCCATGAAAGCCTCATTCCCAGCAGACAGCCTTTCCCCTTAAGTGGCTTTGAAATGAGATCAAATGTTTTCTTCACATCTATCTCTGCTCTATCCGCCTCTTCCAGTACTTAACTGAAGCTACAAGAAGCATCTCTATATCTGATCTTTTATGCCTGCACCATCCCAACAAATGGAAGATTAGATATTTTATGCAACAGCTTACAGATATCTTCTCTTAAGTTACCTGATTTAAAAGCTTAGACCATACTACAACTGTTGTTATCTATGTTAGCGACATGGTGCTTACAGATGACAGCGTCTTTGACTTTGATCCAGACCAGGAAATATCTCAACAACCCTTTGATGGATTGCCATGAAAGTTTGCACAGAGGTTGAACCCTAATGGTGTTAAAGACTCCCTGACCTTTCCATAATGCCACAGGCAGGTCAAAGTTTTCCCTCATGTTGTGAAATATATACTAACTCAAATGACTTTGATGATCCCTGACTTTTCACATAGCGCCACCATGAGGTTCACATTTGAGGTTTTAAGGAAAATGTCTTTAAATCTATTTGATGAATTGCAGTGCCATTTGGTAGAGATATTCATTCCCCCCTAAGGATTAATTGTAATTTCATTGGCGATCCATCACCTTCCACTCAACAAATTAGTCCACCTGACTGCACAACATTCACTATAACAGGCATTTAATGGTACCTGCTAATGTCCTCTGTTGGACTAAAAAAGCAACAGCTGGAGTTTCGCTCACTAGCGATGAAAGCTAACAAAATGAGCCAATGTTTAGCACGGCAGCTCTGTTCGTTCTCCTCTGTAGGCCTCTGTTGTCTTCTCACTGTCACAGATTCATTTGCGAATTGCCCTGTAAAAGAGCCACAGGCCACTTAGAGCCTGTTGCCCTCTGACCTCGGGGGGGTTAAGTATGGGAATGAGAGGGTCACATAGAAGCTAAGGGTTAATTGTAGTCCCTCTTAGAAGTAATCGCCAACATCACCCACACCCCCCGAGCCCCCCACTGCCTCCCAGCTCTCACACACACAAACGGTCCAGCTCTCCATCCTCTGCAGTGTCCCTTCATATCCTGGCCTGCAGGCAAATAGTCCCCCTTTTTATGTAGACAGATAGATGTTCAGCTTGTTTCCTGCTGCATATTTAGCATACCACAGAGCGCTAGAAGGTCAGGTCTTGCCCAAGCCTCTTCCCCAAGGGACTGGATGGGAACTGTACCCACGGGTCGCCCAAACACACAACCAGACCATAGTCTGAGACATCTAGACGTCCTCGTGGGACTGAATTCAGCAGGGACCCAGCGCCGTCTACTCTAGCTCAAGACACACATGAATGACGCCTGCTATTGGGAGGATATTTGTGGGGAGAGGAATGTTAATTGGAGAGGAATTCTCTTTTTTTTTATCAGGCTTGACTTATTTTCCTGAACAGTTGCAGTTTGTCATCCTATTTGAGCTTTTCATTTCAAGGACAGTGTGTGACTGTGTGACTGTGTGTGCATGTGCGAGGAGTGACATGTGTGTGTATGTGTGTGTGTGAGTGTGCACTCATGTGAGGCAGAATAGATGCGATTAGAGGACTGGATTGAGCGCAGCAGGGTAAGAGGGTGAGATGGAGAGACAGAGGAAAGCCGGGTTGGAATGGGAGGGTAATTGGCTGAGATGAAAAATGAGAGTCCTTGACCTTTTGTTACCTCCAGGGATGGCTGATAGCATGAGAGCCCATCCAATCGCCCGTCCCTGTGCCACTCCCTCACCCATAAAGATCTTTAACTACAGGGAGGGAGGACATAAGGGATGAAGGTAAAGACAGGCGGTAGAGCTCAGGGGGGAGTCACTTGGTTGCTCTTGGGCGTGGTGGTCTTTTACTGTGTGTGCGCCTGTGTGTGTGTGTCAGGGTCTCAGCTGTCTCAGCCTCCATTAGTCTGTAATAGGGCTGTCACTCAGGGCTTTTAACTCTGCTTGTTAGCATGGCAGACAACCAACAAACCTGCTGCCCCTCGCTTTCTGCGCACCCAGTCCCAATCACACAGATGTTACCATTAGCATTTTCCCCCACCCACCCACCCACCCACCCACCCACCCAGGTTTCTGCTCCTTATGTGCAAACACACACAAGCGTGCTGGATGAGACGAATCCTGCCGCAAACCACAACACCTGCGGGGGAACGACTGTCGACAGCGCTGTTTTTCTGGAGCAGATCAACAACTACATGCAGGCTCAGTCACCTGATGGACGTACAGTTTTAGAGGGAATTCCCCAGCGTCCCCAGTATGACCTGCTGCGTCCGTGTGCAGGGTGGTGACAGGTGTGTCCGTTAATTAAAGCTCAGAGCTAATGACAGGGCAGCAGACCTGAGGCCCGGCTGAAAAGATAAAGGGGCCCAAGGGATGGAGAACTGCCAGCACGAGTACACTTGTAGACTGAAATCCTCACTGCTGACAAATGACTAATCCGTTGAAGAAAAGGGAGCACTTGATGGTTTTTCTTCATCTTAAATTCAGTTTTATGTTTCCAATTAACTAAAACAAAACAAAGCAAAGTTAATGTTTTCTTGTCGTCACCGAAACTGCCGGTCAGGCTATTCCTCAGGTCTGAATAAGAGAGCGAAGGAGCAGAAAGACACAGCCGCCAGAGGTGAAATGAATAAAAGGAAGGAATTTAAAAAAGGCTTAAATTAGCATGACTTGCTCAATATGGCCCCAATAACCTCAAGAAATTCCAACCTTTTTTTAAGAAAAAAAAAGAAAACATCTGAACCTTTTTGGTTTAGACTGTCGCAGGAACGTAGCAGCACATGATAAACTGGAACTCTTTGTCCTGCTGCACAGCGGTCAGGTCTTCACCAGGAGCTCTGCAGAGACAATGCACACAGAGAAAAAAATAACTGGTAAAGTAGATTCTGTGGACTCGTCAGGAAAGGGGACAAAGAGCTCAGATACATGGGAAGTGAATTAAAGTCGAAAAAGACCAGAAACGGGGAAGGATTGAACCCGAGAGAGCAGGCAGCTGTGAGGAGGTGCAGTTTGTCCTTGTTAAACTCGCAGCCATATGGACGGCATCTGAGCTGGTTCTGGAGGTGATTTTTATAGCTGCTTTTATAGCTTGGCAAGCTCGACCTGCTCCAATGAGAGAGTGCCTGCCTACCTGCCAGTGCGCGGCCATTCAGCTGATGGAGAGGAATAAACATGAATAATGTCCTGAGCTTTATTCTGCATTTGGAATATTAAAAAGCACCGAGACCCTGCGCCTTGGAAAGAGATTAGTTGGGATATACGGTTGGTTCTGCTCCGCTGTCCTTCCCCTTTTGTCTTTTCTTTGCTACATTCTTTGTCCCCTGCTCTACCCATCATCCATCTCTCCAGGCTCTTTTCAACTGTTCGAGGGTCATGGTGAAATATGTCCATTTGAAATGAAAACATTGTTGATTTCACATCCATCCCCACTCTGATGGATATGTTATAATAGGTGCAGTGTAGGCCTGTGCAGTGCTCACAAGTATCTGTCATGTGGGAACAAATCACAGTTTAGCTTTCACCAACAAACACAGTAAATAGTTCAGTATGCAGTGGCTCTCCATCACATGTACCCATTACTTGGCCATTATAATCAATGATAAATTGCTGCATTTTCAAGATAAGCACATGCTTCACTTGATCACTGTGCACATTTTCTTCCTCTTTAAATAGTCATAGAGGCACAGTTCCCTCTAAGTGAAACCACACGATGGGAACCTGTCCTCACTCATACTCACGCACATACGTTATATCTGCCATGCAGCTAATTTCTTTTCATCTTTTCCCACAAAGTTCATTAGGTTTTGCTGCTGCTGTCGTTTGAGTTGCCAAGCCTCTCCACCAAACTGCATTTCTCAGCCATTTCTCTCAGTGTTTGAACTGGAAATATGAAGAAGATCAGGTTTCCACTGAGGGGAATTGGTGAGTGTGTGTGTGTGTGTGTCTGTGTGCCTGTGTGTGTGGCTAAATGGAGGCTTCTCGTCCTTTGTGAGACTCTTTTGTGGACAGACGGTTGCTCCACACACATATGGCGGGGCCTGCAGTGGACAGGTGGAGAATTTGCTGTCAGAGTTCAACATTTTTTGCTCGTTAGTTTTGTAAACTTTGTAATCAGCAGAAAAGAATATTATGAATATTATAACAGTAGAAGTGAAACAAAATAGCAAATAATGTTTAGGAAAGAGGAAAATTTAACTGAACGATAAAAAATAATGCAAAGGAAACAATGATTTCATCTGATGTCAGTCAATGTTAAAGTGTGCAGTCTGTGTTTGTTCTCCCCAAACAGCCAATGGAGAGATGTTAGCTGCAAGCTAGTTAGCAACTTAATTTTCAACACATGTAGATGCATCATCACCGCAGTTTGTTTTGCTTGATGCAAACTGCGATGGAAACAGACTCAATGAATAAATCATGATATACTTAACGTCATTTGTCACTGAAGAGATGAAAAATAGCAGCAGACGAAAACATCAGACCTGTGTGGACCAATGAGGAGACTGTAACATCGCATGAATTAACACATTTCCACTGCATTTTCTACTTTCTGGCTTTCCATCATTTGAGGTTTGAGTGTTTTAATTACCTCACCTCGTTGCAGTGGTTTAAGGGAGACTGGAGAATTAATGCCACCAGCTGTTTGTCTTGGTGCGTCCAACTCCTAATATTTGCATAACAGTATGCAAACAAGCATGAATTCATACCTTGTTTTGACGATTTTATGGAAATTCATTTGACTCCTGATTCGCGCCTTTAATCACTCTGTATCTATGATTGGCCTCGTGCTCTATCTGAACTCACTTTGAAAACCAGAAGCATTTTGGAAGTAACTCAAGTTAGAAGCTACAATCACAGAAACTAATGCAGAAAGAGTGCGATGTTAGATAAACGGATCTGTTCCCGAGGCCGCTCTCATCGAAGCTACATTCACTCGTTGGCTGGACTGAGACATGCGTTTGAGTTAAAAGTGAAACACACACTGACGCACATGTTGGCCGCAGACATGACTGAGAAAAGTGATCGTTTATCTCTGTGCCAGGTGACCACATCTGTGGGGCCTGTGTTCATGTTTACATCATGATAATAGAGTCTCAACTCACCACACTGCTTCATTCCAACTCTCCCTCTCCCCCCTTCT
Source organism: Chaetodon trifascialis (assembly GCF_039877785.1). NCBI lineage: Eukaryota > Metazoa > Chordata > Actinopteri > Chaetodontiformes > Chaetodontidae > Chaetodon > Chaetodon trifascialis. The sequence goes on along the minus strand of NC_092059.1, from coordinate 6,655,546 downwards.
CTTTTTCATCGTGACGTTGCGTCGTGGAGGACTCGTGGATCATGGCCAGCTTAAACAGTTCCCCCTCTCTTCCCACCATCCCCCCTCCCACTTGCTGTCACATCAAACCTGACCTTCAGAGACTGACTGCAGGCTCGCTTTAAGTGTGTGTTGTGGTTTTGGCAAACGGCAAACAGGGGATATGTAGGAGGGAGATGGAGAAAGAAAGGCACGAATTCAACGGAGAGAAAAGGTGGTTAAAAACGCTTGATTCGACAGCATTCACACAGATGTGGGCAGGCAGAGAAAAGGCACAGCGGAGAGGGAAGGAGAGGAGCTGAAAAGAAGGGTGGTACAAAGCTGAAATCTGAACTCCTGCCAAACTATTGTAAGAGTAGCCGCTCCGCCTGCAGCTGTCCTGGTAATCTTTCCCACTGCTCGTTCCCCCTCCACATCTGTCCTCATTCCTCCCGTGATGCCGATCTGATCACCAAAACAGAGAGGCTTTCTTAGCGCTAAGAAATCTGGCCACACACTAGCATAAGGGTACCTCTATGGCCAAACACACTGCTGTATGATAGATTGATATGTCGTGAAATCTCAAAGTGTGCATTCCAAAGGAAGAGAGAAGCAAGGTGGAAATAAGTCCAGGCTGATGCACGCTAGGGTGAAATGGAGGAGAAAGGAGGGGACGTTAAATGGAAAATGGCCGTTTGCCAAGTGGCAAAGTGCCCTTTCAGCTGTCTGCTTGTTTTATACACACTCCTCCATCACAAACATCTCATCGCTGAGGACAAGCTTCAGTGTGTGTGTGCATGTGCCTGCAATAACTTGTTCCTTTGACCATAAAATGTTGAAGGCTTTGTTTTGCAGAGGGACTGTTAAGAAGCAACTATTCTGTTCAGCAGACAGGACTGGGGACACAGAGACATGTAATTTAGAGCCTTACTTCCTGTCAGAGACTCATAAAGCGAGATGATAACACACTCATGGAGATGTGCCTGTCACAAGCTTCTCGACAAGCCTGCCAATGTGTGTGTGTGTGTGTGTGTGTGTGTGTGTGTGTGTGTGTGTGTGTGTGTGTGTGTGTGTGTGCCCGTAAGCGTGCTCATCAGTCAAACTCCTCTCCTCCCTGACTGCGTTCAAAGATGTGTATTGTCTGCTCTTATCTGTGCATCTGTGCAGAGGGAGGAGAGGGGGGGCTGCGAGGTTGTAGTTAAACCTCCTGCTGCCCCGTCGCTTTTAAGCAGTGATTTATATTCACCTCTCAACCTTTACAAAACAGACAGAGACTGCATATTACTGAGTGATGAATGTTGCTATTGATGGGAGAAGCTGGGGTTATCTCAGACTTTTAAGACAACTCCGCTGTTCTCAAGTCAGCCATGAGCCACAGACAGGTGACAAATTAAAGGAAAGCCTGAATTAATGACTGGAGAAACATGAATCACTGACTGGTTTGATGAGTGTGAAAATGAGGTGAGTCATTTTTCTATGGCCTTCACAGTCACCAGCTCTCTTTCCGGCTGAACACGGAGGATTTCAGAGACCCCCAGCATCAACACACCACATGAGGGAATATCTCATCCCTCCAGTATCAGATCAAGCTTTTCATGTAGAGCGTTTTCAGCTGCACCACCTACCAGCTAATCTGTCCTCAGTCCAATGATGCTCTCCAAAGTTGTCACCACACAAAAAAGACATTTTTTACTGTTAAACCAGCAATAACTCATTCTATTTTTCTTTTTTTTTTTTTATCCATTTGGGGACAGTGCCAACAAGCTGTAAACACACACTAAATGATCCATTTCTTTTTATGTTAGCTAGCAGCTAATTTTGTCTGTGTGCTGTTTGATGCTGGACAAATGAGGCCAATGCACACGGTGACACTGGACCAAAGCGGTAAAGTAACGAAAACAGAGAGCTGAAAGATGCGAAAAGAACTGCAGAATCAGGTGATAATCCTCTGCAGGTTCATCATTACAAATGACTCCTTTCACCTCCAAGTTGTCGATACACAAACATTGATCATAGCGGCTTTAAATGGATTATCCTCCACTGAAACATGACAGTTTGGTACGCAGTAGTTCATCAAACATCTACTTAAGTCTAAGTATAATAGAACAGATGTCACAAAGTACAAAACAGGCTGCTCAATCACAGTAATGAGGGTACTTGTGATTAGATTGTAACTTTCTGTCCATGTTAAAAGTTAAGCTGCCAAACATGAGCCTTTCAGCACAGTGTGGTAGCACTGGTATATAACACTATTCAAGTTGTACAGTATAAGTATTGTTTCTTGCTGTATTTAGAGCTCCCAGCTGAGTAGTAACCACAGTGAATGCAATAAAACAAAGACCTCTATTTAAAAAGGGCTCTGTTTGCTGTTAAAATGCTGGACCAGTGATCTGTAGCTTTTGCCCAGTGTGTTCTGTAAAGGGTATCAAGTAGATTCTAGTTGCTATTTTGGAAAGTAAAAAAAAAAAAACATGCTCAAAACTCCCCCGCATCCACTATGCCACACCGTGCCTGATTGTCAGTGCCCCGACATGAGAAAACCTGGCTGGGCTCGGGCCAGCTGGAGCGGCCCTGAGCTCCTCTGAGAACCAGAGTTACAAAGGCTCACTGTGCTGGAGTGGCACTGAGAGCTGCACCCTGGCAGCAGCTCTGAGACTTAACCAACGCTGGGCAACACTTGAAAAGACCTGAGATTTTTCTGTCCGCCATTCACCTCCATCCACCTCGTTCTATTTCCTGCTGGCGTCGCCCTGTCTTAGCTTTGCTGTCTGTCTCTGTCTGTCCTCCAGTGTCCCTATTTGTCTGTAAAACACATTTTCATGGGTGGATTTGGGCTGGCTGGATGACTCAACCTGTCTCCCTCTTTCTGTTATCTTTCACATTCTTTCTCTTTTCATTCCTCTCTCCCTCACTCAGAATCAGATCAGATCAGTTTCATTTTCCAAAATAGCTTGCCCTTTCACACAGTAATCCATTGGCAGCATTGTTTTTCAAAAGCGCGAGTGACAGAGAGAGAGTCTCAGAGTCTCAGAGACTTCCCTGTTTGCACAAGTTTTTGCATCAAATCCCTCGACAACATGGTTCTGATGTCATCAGCGCGAGACGGCTGGGCTAAGATCAGGTGCAATGAGGTGGAAACATGGTACTAATCCCACTGTAAGAGGCCTAAATGGCACCCACTAACTAGCAGCAGGGAGGAAGGATAAAGTATTGGGTGTAGCTGATAAGAGGGCATACAGAGAGAGTCAGGCAGCGGGGAAATCCCTGCTGAGGTGACGCAACTATTCTGAAGCCTGACCCCCCCCCCAACAAAAGCTGTTCAATCAAAAATCCTGCCCAAAAAAACGTGTCAGAGGGCAAATACCCTGATGCAACCTGCTTCAATAATGGATGCGAATGAACACAGGAATCATAACTGCATTATTTGTAATCTGTTTGTTAAATCACATTTTCTTTTGTGTGAAAAAACATGTGTAACCCTATGGGATATATGTGACATTAAGCAGGATTTGTGATACTCTATTTCAGTTCAGTAAATCAGGAGCAAAGACAGACAGCCAAAGAATGTCTTGGACTGAGCTTCGGGTCTAATCGCTTTATCCCTGCGTGTGACCACAACATTACTGTCCCAAACACCATTATACAAATACTGTACCGCAACGAGCATTAATATGACTGAGGCCTTTGTGAGAGCTATAAATAACCAGGGTTACTCAAACAAGTCACATTTTTGGACCATTCTTGCACCCGCTGCCACTGAATCAGGTAGGTTTGTCCATAATCCAAGAACAAACAGCAAATATTTGACTTTCCGTTTGTTACTCTGTGTCACAGAAAAGCTCAGAGTCAGAGGTGAGTCGCACCTTCCGAGCTGCAGCCCTGAAGCGCTGGTGCTAAAAATGTTTTTGTCCCTGTGCCACCGCCTTGAGAAGCAGATGTGGTTCATGAGCTTTTCTGTTATGAGGGTTGTGTGTTTATATTTTAAAGCACTACTCAGCATTTGGGGAAACAGTTGTTTGCTGTCTTGCTGCAAGTTAGAAGAGAGGGTTGCTCCCATGCTCTTAGCAGCTTGAATTGCTTAGCTTAGCATAAAGACTGGTAACAGGGGCAAACAGCTAGCCTGGCTCTTTTCAAGGGTAAACAAAACGCTTTTAGAACAAGCAAAGAAGTCATGCAGCATCACCTCCATCACCTCTCACTCATCACGGTGGGCGGGTCAATGCTCGCGAACTACAGGGTAGCCTGCTCATTGGCTAACACTGAAGAAATAAGCAACCTGCACTTCCTCCCATAATTTACATGACATTGTGCCAAGTAGCATTTTGTTTTTCGAAGAAGAAGAATCATCCTTTATTAATCACTGCACACCACATGCTGAGTTACAGAGTCTGAAACTGCACACGCCATGCTTAAGTGAAATTATTTCTCTGCTTTTGACCCATCCTGGTCGTCCTTCCTCCGCGGCAAACCAGGAGGTTCCTTTGTCACCATTGGTCAGGTGGTGATCTTCTTGCATGTTTTTAGTGGGGGTACATTTTATGGAGGATACCCCAGGTGAACATGGGGAGAACATGCAAACTCCACACAGAGAGGCCCCTTTCCTCGAGCAGCAGGCACTGAAGGCATGCTGGAGGACACGCCACCAGCGCCCACAGCAGGATTCGAACCGAGACCTTCTAGCTGTGAGGTGACAGTGTTACCACTTGTTCCACCGTGCCACCCACACCCACATACCACCCATGGTTTTTGTCTGTATCTGTAAGCATGGAGGCGAGGGACATAGAAAAGGGACCCCAAAAAATGCACTAATGTACCTCTCCACAGCAGGTAAAGACTAAACTCGCTAATCCACCATTGCATTGCTTTTTTGTTGTCAGTTTCTCCGCAAAATGTATTGTGTTCACCATCAGCAAAAAACAAAGTGTAAAAACGCCAGTTAGTTAGTAAATATTTATGCTATGCTAAGCTAAGCTAACTGTGTGCTGGCTCCAGCTTCACATTTAGCATACCAACATGAGAGTGGTGTCAATCTTCTCATCTGACTCTCAGCAAGCAAGTAATTAAGCATACTTCTCAAAATGATGTACTCTTAATTTAAAAGATGAAAACTGTTTAATGTGGCTTTTAGTTTGTCTCAGATCTGATGGAGACAAGTTAGCAGCCATAGTTTTTGCTATTCTCATGTAAGAATCGAGTCTTTTAGCTAAATGTGAAGTGAAACAGTGAGGATGGTGAACTTTTTGAGGGTTTGCATGTGTGTGTTAGTTTCCAAAGTGTGTTTGCTGACAGCAGTTTGGTCATGCAACATCACTTGTACCCAGCTGCACCCTCAGGTGGGATGCACCCTCACCTATGCAGGCACCGGTAAAGGGCAGCTCCTGACCCTTGATCCCCTAAAGTTTTTGGCTCAGACTGGAGGCGATGAGCAGCCGCCCTCAGCAGCTTCGTGTTCAACATGCGAGCGACGGCGTTGATCTCAGCATCATGGCCACTGGGTCAGTCCAAGGTGTGAAGCCACTGACCCGACGTCTAAGCTGTTGTCCCTTTACCTTTTTGTTCCCAGCAGACAAATGTGGCTGTTTGTTGGAACCCAAACACGAAAATCAAAGTCACACCAGCCCATTCTCGCCCCCCTATTTCCTCCCCAAATCCTTTGCCCTACCTATGTATAAATAAACATGTGTACAGGCGGTCGACTCACCTTTCCTCCCCACCGTCCCCTACTTAAATAAACATGCAGGGGGAAGCGAGGGGTTAATAGGGCCAAGTTTAGGGAAAAGGAGGAGAAGGGAGGGAGCGAGTGAGGCACTGGAAGGAGGGGGTGAAGGTGAGGGAGGCCCAGGGGAGCTCATTATACTCAGACAGAGGAGACATTAACTCCCATACACACACTTTGACACACACCTCCAAACTTCTTTAACACACACACAGAGACTTATTACTCTCCATGTGTAACATGTGCTGGCTTAAAGCCCCATTAACACACAAAGTTTTATAAGCGTACTTATTGAAAGCAGTAACCCAGAAAACTCACTGGTTCCTGGTGGGTTGAAGCCCGTAAGCTACATTATAACATGAGACAGGAATATATGTCTACGCTCCAGGATATTAAACTGTGTGTAGCAAAGTTTTGGTGTCTTCTGCCTGTCGGTCATTTTAAGGTTTGGACTTCGTCATGGAAGCTCGTCTTTATGAAGGAACTTTTTCAGGAACAGGCAGGTATATGTGTGTTATTATAATAATATCACAGTGTTCCTTTTGTCTTTCCCGGCCTCTCTTTATGTCAGCCTGGCAGTGTTTATTTACAAGTGCTTGTTTTATGATCATCGCTTTAATTGATAGTTAACCATGGCTCTGCTCTCCCACTGCTGGATGAACATAAACAAGTACTAAAGCAAAACATGTGTTACTCTCTCAGCTTTGTGTGCGTGTGTTTGTGTGTATGCGTGTGCGCACATGACCCTGGGTGTGAGAGCCAGGAAAGCCAGACTGGTTTCATTATGCTCCAAACTCGCCCATTATGGTTAAGGAAAATCATCCAAACCCTAAACAGTTGCTATGGCATCGCCATGTCACCTCTCTCTCTCTTTTTTTCAGCCTCCCTCGCTCTCCTCATTCGCTCTTTCCCAGTTTCTCCTCATCCCTCACCTCCGCGGCCTCCACCCATTCTTTGCCGCCCTCCTCCTCTCCTCTCTCCACCACATCACACTCAACGCACACACACCGAACTGCCACGCGCACACACACACAAACGTGGCACCTCCCCACAGCGAGCGGGCTTCACGGCCACCTTCCCCCTGCCCTCTCACACTGACTGCCCTCTGCTTAAAGAAAAATAAACCAGTGGAAAAGAACATAGAGGATAAAAAGCAGCAACAGGGTTTTGGACTTGCAGGGTCTGTATTGTTCTTAGTTTTTGGCCCATCCATTTCCTTTTCTGAAAAGTCCAACTCAGGTTTCTGTGTAGGGGATAACAGCATGAGGAGTACTTGTATCAAATCCTGTTGATGGCCATTTTCAACCAGGCCAACATGATCGTTATCAGCCTGCTGGGAGACTTAGCACTGGCTCTGTATTCGTCTTGATATTGGAAATATTTTTCCCTTGATTATAACACAAATGGAACTTTTGAGTCCATAATTTTCGGTCTACCTTTCCTATATTAAATTCTTGCTGTAAGTCCGTTACAGTTATTGACCCAGTGGTGCAAACTTGTGATCTGGAGCCAAACTTTGCTCCAACGTGCAGAACGCAATTTAAAATCCTTAAGTTTCAAATGATAGAAAGTATGACTGAATTCTGGAAAAATGCATGCAAAATGATGCTCAAGACAACTAGAATATTTCTGCTTGATTGAATAATGCAGCCTAATCACATGATGCTAACATTGTTAGCATCATGTAGCTTCACCAAGCAGTAGATACAGAATAAATAAATAAAATAAATTAATAGCAAGAGATCTGGAAAGTACACTTGCTCACTTTCTTGCTGAGAATTAGTGAGAAGACTGGTACCACAATCTCATTTGAAAGTTAAATATGAAGTTACAGTCAGCAATTGCTTAGCTTATCTTAGCATAAAGACTGGACAGAAGTAAAGAGGTAGCCTGGCTGCTAACAGCTAACTAGCAGCTAACACCTGCCAGCACCTCTAAAGATCTCTGATTAGCAGGTTGTGTCACATTTGTATCATCTGTACAGTGACTCCCTTTAGTAAAAACAAAGAAAATATCACGTGTGAGCTCTATCCTTGGAGCTGTTTCCTCATTTGCAGTCGTTATGCTAAGCTTAGCTATTGTCCACACACTGTAGCTCATCAGATGGCTGTATAACATGTAAGCCTAAGTGCGCCATCAGTGCCACTCCTCTTTCAAAGTTACCAGAAAAAAATGAGAGAAACTGTAAGTTAAGGGGTTAAAGTATAAATATCCTTGAAGAATATTGAGAGTGTGGCTCGAGGAATCTAAAAGCCTCACGCACACATGCTGAAAACATTATTAATGACTTAAAGTGGTCTAGTGGTGCAGCGCTTTGTGGCAGGTCTGGTGGTCTGTGATTCTTATTGGCTTGTGTTTGATGTCTCCTCTTAATGGCAAAGTCCCCTGCGTTATGATGACACACACACACACACACACACACATACAGAGGCACACTTTATTATGAGAGCAGCCATTTGCCTTGTCGCCGTGATAAAGCTCCTGGCGCTCTACTGAGGTTGTTTTAAAGCCCAGACACCCTTAGCCATTACTCAGGTGATATGCCAGCGACTGGTGATCAATGTGTCTCTAATAGAGAGAACGGGGGGAGCAAAAAGCGAGAGAAAGACAGCGATATTGATAGAGAGAGATAAAGATAAGCACAGAGAGTGATTGCACTTTTACCTTCTCATTCATCACCCTGTTGTTGGAGCACTAACTGGCCCTAACCTGCTCTGCAGTAATAGCCTGTCTGGATGCTGTATTTACGAGGTGCCATCAAAACAATGGCATTTATCTAGGCACTCGGATCATACACTATCATCGCTTTTATCATTACGTCTTCGCCTCTGTGTGCAGGTGTGTGTGCGTGAGTCTGTTGAAAGGCCCGTTGACCCATGCTGTAGCAGGAGCGGGGAAAGCTCAGGGGTGTCGAATGCGAGGCGGTCGATGCTCCTTAAAGTTCAGCCAAATCCTGAGGTCAGCACGCATGTTTCGGTCTGCCTGACCTTCAGTGGGCTCATCTGTCTTACTGTCCATCAGTGCTTCTGTCTCACTTGCCAAGTTATTACACGGAAATGCCTGCAGGTTTTGCAGGAGTTTCAGATTGCAGCCACCGTTGGAGGAGGATTAATAACGCCATGAGTGGGGAAGAAACAAAGAGAAGAACTTGACTGTGCAGTGTTTGGTCTGTGCATGGGAAAGGGAAGCTGAAGAAGCAAAAACTTTGATAAGAGGGGTTGAGTGAGATGGGGGAGGTGCTAGTATGTGTGTGTGTGTGTGTGTGTGTGTGTGTGCGTGTGTGTGTGTGTGTGTGTGTGTGTGTGTGTGTGTGTGTGTGTGTGTGTGTGTGTGTGTGGGAGATGTGGAGAGTAGGGAGGGTGAGAGTGCCAGGCGATGTAGGAGGGAGCGAAAGAGAGGCGCGTCTGGAAAGCATCAAGCCATAGCTCGGCATATGTGCGAGTACGTGCGCATGTGTGTGTTTTGCTGCTCCTCTGGTCTCTGGCTTGTTAACCTGCGGGTCACGGGCAGCTTCAATGCCAGGCACACAGCATGGGAATAATGACTTCTTCCATAGCAAAGCACATGCTCATGAATAAACACACATGCATAGAAACATACATCCTGAACATGTTCATGGCGTTTTTATGCCGTTACCTCTGTACGTCAAATGTCCGCAACACCTTTGAAGGGATAGTTTGACATTTTAGGAAACATGCTTATTGGCTTTCTGGCTGAGAGTTGCATGAGATGATTGATACTGCTCTCAAAATTGTCTGTTCAGCTACAGCCATTAGCCATTAGCTTTTAGCACATTTTGGTCATTTTGGGTAGAGCCTGGTAAACTGTCTTAATGCTAAGTTAAGATATCTGGCTGCTGGCTGTAGCTTTATATTTATCATACAAGTATGAGAAAGGTACCAATCTTTTCATCTGACTCTTGGCAACACAGCAAATAAACGTGTTTCCCAAAATGTCAAACTATTCCTATAAGCCCGTAATCTTTACAGTAAGATTAATGTTAGTGTAGGAGTTACTAGCATAGAGCTGCTAGCATACTAGCTTGTTTAGCTGGCCTGGATCCTCTCACTTTTGTCACTTCTCTTGTCTGAGGTTGGTGGGAGGCCATCCCATTCAGAGCAGGCTTTATGTGTTTGATCAGGAGTGTGTGTGTGCGTGCATGCGTGTGTGTGCGTGCGTGCGTGTGTGTGTGTTACATAGAGTGTAAGAAGGAGAGAGAGGGAGCAGCAGCTGCTGAGTTGTGCTTTGCCCTGTGAGACCTGGCCCGGCCTGGTGTTGTATTACATGTAGTGTTGCTGAGGCGAGGTAGGGTGCCAGCGTCTGACACCCAAAGCACTTCTCGTGCTCTGGCAGAGGCTATTGTAGTTTGGAATTTGAGAAATGCATTTGATCGGTTCGGTGTGTCTGTGTGGGTGTTATTTTGGACGACTCCTGGGGACAAAACAGCCACCAGAGAAGGGGAAGAGAGAAGAGGCAGAGGAGGTTAAGGGCAAGGGTTACCTGATGAATACATATACTTTCATCGCACATTTGAGAAGCCAGCATCCAGCGTTTTTGTCTCCACACAGAAGCTCTGCGCTCTAATGAGGAGAGAGAAAATAACAGAAAGAATATAGACACGGATTATGACTGTTTGTTTAACTTTCATGAGGTGGTTCTGTAAAGTGAGCAACTGATTAAAAGGGAAGGAAAGAAGAATAACATTCCAGTTCACATTGTGTGGATGACAGGAGTGAAAAGGAGGAGGGCCCACAGATATTTTATCTGGCTCTGCTCACTCCGCTTCCCTCCTCACTCCCAGGGAATCCCATCTTTTCTCTTTGACCTCAGCATTCCTCTGACTCACACTCAATGCAAGGCTGCATGTGTGCGTGAGATCAGTGTTCACCTTCAGACTGCTCAGGGTAATTAATACGAGCCTCGGCCATGCAGGTTTGAGGGCTGAATCACTCAAAGGGGAAACCTACACCTGGCTCTTGGCTTCAGTGTCTCGTCTACAGTTGAGGCCGAACCGCCGAGAAGAGTTTACTGCGGCTGAAAAAGTGTTTCATCTGTGTTTGTAGTGCAGTGATGTGATGCTGTGCGGCTTTGTACACACGATTCTGTGTTTTGTGATTGAGGTAGTTACTCATAATGAAACCTCTGTGAATTAATCCAGCAAGATCACACAGAACTTCAGTAACTTACTGTATCTTCAGTGGTGGAAGAAAATAATAAGAAAAAATACTCAACTACTGTAAATCTACTGCTTTTAAATTTCATAATGTCCAGACTTTTTTCCTCAGAGGGCCAAAACTGAAATTTAATGATGAACCAAGGGCCAAAAGCACACACCTGTTACCTGAATTAACTTGAATTCTTGCACAAAGCGTCACTCTGCCTGCTCTGATTAAAAAAAATAATGAATAACTAGGGATCCTATATATTTAAATAGTGCTTTTATTTCATTTTATTCGCTAGAAACATCTGGTGGACCAAATCAAACCGTGTGACGGGCCAACTTCGGCCCACTGGCCCCATTTTTATTAGCCCTGTTCTGGAGCGTACGGAAGCATTATCAGTATAATTTAATTCAGTTCATACATTATTAATATTAATACTATATCAAAGTGTACAATGTTACTGTTGTAGCTGGTCAGTATGGAGCTAGTTTTAAGTACGTCATATATAGTTAGGTAAAGTTTAGTCCAGCGGTTCTCAGTTTAGGGGTTGGGTTGATAAATCTGAGGGGTCACGAGATGATTGATGAGAGAGAAAAGAAGAAAAAACAAAGTTCTGCTAAACAGATTTGTGTTTTACCTCTCTCTAACTTCCCTCTGAAATGTGGTGCAGTACACGTATAAAGTAACATAAAATAGATATATTCAAAGTAGTACTTTAAAACTGTACTTAAGCGCAGCAGCTCAGTAAATGTACTTTGTTCCTTTCCACGGCTGCATCCTCTCAGGCTGCGCAGCTGGTAAGTTCCAACTGATAATGGCATTTAAAAGGCCTCGAAGCACAGAACAAACAGAACTATCAATTTAAAAGACTAATCAATGGTACATTAAGACATTTAGACCGCTCAGACATTAGCCTGTGATGCTGAGCTGGCAAAATAAATAAGAATGCAGAGTAAAAGTTTTCCAAGTCTCTCTGTGTACTTGAAAAATGTGCCTGAAGAACAAGTAGGTATGAACTTCATGTTGCCAGTCCTCTTTTGAATGAATGGAAATGTAAATAAACTAGTCATTTCAGTCCATGTGGTACCACTCCCTATGGCTGCTATTGTTAAGACTGGCTTGGTGCTGCATAGTGTGTATACTGCCACTCTGTGATAGAGAGCGAGTACTGCAGCAAAAGCACCATGGTGGTATTTTTATTTCAAGTTGTAGAGGGACACCTAGTGGTACAGAAAGGCATAGCAGAGGAAGTTCTTACCAAACTTCCTCTGTTGTCCCACTAGTGTTGAGACTAGTGTGAAAAGACTCAAAGATTCAGCAGACATGTGTGAAAACTGCGTTTACTGAAGGAAAGTAAACAAGGCACAGTACACTGACTCTATATAGTCGTGATTCATTGCTGGACACATTGGAGGGCTGAAATAAATCAGTCACAAAACCAGAGAAGTGCATCTATGCTTTTGGTCATCTTTATATGTGATTTTCGTGTGATAGAGCAGGAAAGTAGAGCAGGATGTATTCTTTAGTGTCTCCTCAGGGCTGGGTGTAGCGCAGGTATTTCTTCCCAGAAGGCAGCTCTTTAGTGGTCACGCCATTGGGGAAGAGAGTGGCAGCCTCAGCGTCAGAGAGCGTAGGAATGACCATGACTTTATCACCAGGCTGAAAGAGACGAAGACCAGACAAATGTGCTTTAGATGCAGCGTCTATGCTCCACACCAGTCTTAGAGGAAGCCCTCACTGTGATGGTTTTCTTCAGTGGTCCCATTAAAAGTGAGGTCACAGGGACACTTCAATTGTTTGTTTGGAAGGAACACACTTAAAATTTTTGTCTGACATCCAGCTGTCGTTCTGATCAAGGTTCAATGCATCTGTTGTAAGTCATTATACAAAGAAGGGAGGAGATATAAAAGAAAAGGCAGAAACATAAAGGAATAGTTTAAGTACATTTTGGGAAATACGCTTTAAGATTTAGATGAGAGGAAACTAAATATAGCATGTTAATTAGTGAGTTTTACAGGCTTTCAATGCTAAGCTAAGCTAACAGGCTGCAGCTTCAAGAAGACGAATACAACAAAGAAGATTAGGAGGAAGAAGAAGACAAAGCATAAGATGGCTAAGAAGAACACAAAGAAGATGAAAAAGATGAAGATAAAGAGGAAGAGGAAGGCAAAGAAAAAGACAAGAAGAAGACGAGAAGATGTAGATGAAGAAGACAAAGAAGCTGAAGAAGAAGATGACAAAGAACACAAAGCAGAAGACAACAAAGATGATGAAGAAGAGGACAAAGATGAGGGTGAATAAGAAGTAGTCAAAGTGTTTCAAGAGGAATAGATGTCGTCACTGCTGCCTCCGTTAGATTAAAGTTGTATTGATCAGATGTTGAAAGTGGCTTTTCATTTATTTGTTAGAAGAACATCAGAAGAGACACGACATCAAATCGCAGCATGTATGTTCCATCTACAAAGGCTCAACGACACTAAATGTGTGTCTGTGTGTGTGCACAGTGTACGTGACTATGATGACATCGTCTGTCTGTAAAGATGATCTGCATTCATGTTGTGTTTACACACAGTTTCACTGTTTACCTTCCAGTCCACGGGGGTGGCAACCTTCTTCTGTGCAGTGAGCTGCAGGGAGTCGATGACTCGCAGCAACTCATCGAAGTTCCTTCCAGTGGTGGCAGGGTAGAGGATGGACAGCTTCAGCTTCTTGTCGGGGCCGATCACAAAGACCTGGAGGGGTTAAGATGACGGAGGATCAACGTGACACACGCAGCATATCCATCTTTTTTACTCTAAATAAGAAAACAGGTAATGTGGGAGGGATTCAGCCTGCCGCGTGTGAGCTGAACTGAGGCTCCCTGATGCTAACACTGAGTGCACTGCCAGCCAATCAACAGCCTCATAATTTAGCTCTGATTTGATTGGCTCCCAGCCAAATTATGTGGCCGTCTGCAGCAACAAAATTAAATTAGTTAATCACGACCAAAACTTTTCACTAACAAGAAAGTCGAGGCAGGACAGACAAAGACAAATCTTGTTGGCCTTGTTGGAATCTGTTCATTTTGGACCGCCATCTACGGAGGACAGCGTTCTTACACAGCGGGCAGTGAGGGGCATCCCGTCCTTGTCTCTCTCATCGGGGTCCAGCATGCCCAGTTGGACGGACAGCTCTCTCTTGTCATCAGCGATGATGGGGAAGGGCAGAGTGCTT
>NC_092059.1:1808958-1861458 GCF_039877785.1 Chaetodon trifascialis | reverse complement strand
AACTTGAGAGCCACAACTTTTATCCATTTTCCGGTTTATTTCCTTCCCAGTGACCGTCACAGCCCTCAGAATAGCCTGCTCGGCTCTTCTAATCAGCTGTTCTGTCATCTGTGGGAAAAAGTTCACCTTTCAGCTCCGCAATCAGCTCCCAGTCTGCTGCGAAGCTGAAACCAGGCAGATTACAGCCGCAGATAACAGATAAAACCTGTATTTACTGCCTGTGTTTGCAGCGCCGGCACAAACGTGTTCTCCCCGTCTGTTTCTCGCCGCCGTGTTTGTTCGTGCAGTCTCACCTTCTCACCTTTCCGACCGCCGTCGTCGTCATTCCTTCTCTCCCACTCATCCTGAACACCTGAACGCTCCTCAAACCTGTGCAGAGAAACGCAAAGCGACTGTAATCTGTGGATGTGAGAGAGCGGAGAGATAACTGCAGATGAAGAGTAGCGTTGCGCAGAGACGGGCTGATGTTTTATTAATGGCAGAGGTGGCGGATGAGAGCGTCCTCACCGTCCCGTCATTACTCATTCTTCTTCTCTCTCCTCTGTGTCTCTGCAGACTTTCCTCTGATCTCATTTTTCCTTTTTTCTCCGTTAACTTGGTTTAAAATCACCCGCTGCTGCTTCACTCCAGGGCAGCTCTGAACTGCCCCTGAACTCACCACACCACCTCTGACACACACTCTCTCTCACACACACACACACACACACACAGGCTCGGCTGGCGTGGTTCAGTCCATTGATGTCTGGCTCTTATCTCTCGGATCTCTGCTCTTCTGTTCCAGCCCCCCCCCCCCCCCCATCATCCTCTCTTGTTGTCTCAATGTCATTTAGTCCTCTTTCTTCTTCCTCGCCGTCACCCCCTCGCTCTCCCTCTGGCACCACTGTGCTCCGGTTGAAACCAGTTTAAATTAATGTTGGATGACTTTTTCGCTCTTTCTCTCACTTTGGCAGCAGTGGTGAGTTAATACACGGAAAAAATCCCCCTTGTTATGTCTTGAGAGCACCCATGAGCCTTTGCCTCTAATATGATTTTATGGGTATCAGTGACCTGGGGAGGACCCTGCAGCGCTGGCGTGTGCTGGGTGTTGGTCCTGATGGCAAAGTGTCCAAAAGCTGTCAAACTCCTGAAAGTTGGCATCCAGCGTCTGGCTAAGCTCTCCGTCTCTTTATTGATCTGCGGTCAGCTGTCCAACAATTTCCTGCAGCTCCAGCATTAAGTTTAACTTTCTTTACTCGACCTCAGGGAGCTGTTTTTCTACAACCTCGCTTTTCAGTTTCAACGCAAGACAGTTCCAAGAGTTTTCGGCTTCTGCACCGGACTTTAACTTCCAGGCCCTTGCAGGTCAGCCAACGCTTTCTGCTTCAGTCTTCGAAGACTTTATCCCTGCTTCAGTCTCCCTTTGTCAGCAGCAGATGAATGACATTAATATCTGAAGCACGTCAGGCCGCCAGCTACGTTTGTTAAAAGCATGGTGAACCTGAGGCCTTCTGATGACGGCGTCCTGGATGTTCATGCTCCCAGACTTTGTAAGGGTTTGTTGCTTCCATGTTGCATTCAAGTCCCGACAGACAGCAGCAGAGCCGGAGCTTCTGGAGGAGTAAACACCCGATTCTGCTCTGATCCGCAGCCTTTCACCGGCGGGAGGGGAGCTCAGAGTTCATCTTTCAAACTTTTTGGATTAAAAAGGATTTAAAACGGATTTATTTCTCTCTGCTCTTGCTTCTCAACCTCTCTGCAGCAGTGAGCCTCTGCTGTCAGGTGTTTGTAATTAGCTCCTGTCCAAGTCGACTCGGCTTGAGGGGAAACGTACGTGGAGAGGAGAGGGGAGAGAAGAGGGGCTGTGGGGAAGCTGAAGGGGTGTCTCTGGTGAGTGCTGAGTTCAGTCAGAGGCTGAGCTGAAGGCACGCACGCACGCACGCACGCACGCACGCACGCACACACACACACACACACACACACACACACTCACACACTCAGTCGCTGCCTGATGATGCTTGCTAGCTCGTGGCTAATGTTCCAGGTATTGTGGCTGAGTTGAGCAGCTGATCTTGAACACAAAACACCAAACTTGCCAGACACAGACTCGCTTCATGTTTGGTCTGAACGCTCCTTTTAAACATCTCTACGCCGACTCAGCACTGCAGTCGGACTCATGACGGACGATCAACAAGAAAAATCTTTCAGCTGTAGTTTTTCCATGTTCTGTTCTTCATCTTCAAAACTTTGCACCTAATTACCAAAAATGCATCTTAACTACTGGGCAAACCCTTTAGATAATTTTTAATTTCCAGACTTGTCGTATTCACCCCCAACTGACTCAAATGACATCACTTGAGTCAGAAAAAAGTAACGGGACTCTCTGGAATCAGGGTTTTGTTTGTCCATCTGGGACAACTGTAGAAAGAAGGAGGTGCAACATGGCGGACTCTTTGGAAGAGGAGCTGCTCCCTTTGTAGACATAAAGAGTTCAAGCTAACGAAAACACAGAAATTCTTATTTTCAGGCGATTATACACTCATGAAAACATAATTCTGAATATTATCTCCTTTTTTCGCCAGTCGATCCTCTGAGATCCTGAACGCTGGACCTTTACAGGGAAGTCGTATTGCTTTAGCATTACTGTTCAAACCACACTGAGCTTTAGCTAGCAGTGGCTGTCTCAGGATATCCAAGTCATAAGTAGGAGCTGGCTCGCAGGTTTGCACTTGTCAGCACTGAAACGTGTCCCATTCGTCCTGAAGCGATGCTTTGATGCTTCACCAGCTTCTCTCACGAACCTGTTCGACCAGTCAGGTCGTCGGCTGGAGCTGGCCGTCCGGCCTTCCTCCTTGTGTTTCTTTAATTCATCCTGGAGCCTTTCTAACTGACTCATGGGAAGATTTTGGAACGCTCGGCATCAGTTGGGCGAGCCGCTGCGGACAAAATGCTGACGATTGGTCCTTTTGACTGTAATCAGGAAGTTCCAGAGTCTGTCCAAGATGTGTCTCGGCTCATTTGAAGGCTTGAATTTTGAAGAAAAACAGAAGTGGGAACAAAAGTTTGGCTTCGTTCTCCGTCCTGTCACCCAAAACAAATCAGTGGAAAGGACATTTTTACGTCGAGGCAGAGAGGAAAGAGCCTGGCCGGCTCTGAAAAAGCTCTTACCTCAAATTTTAGTGCGCTTTTCTCCTGGTTTATTGGGAGGGCAGTGTGCCACAGCAGAACGGGGCCAGAACTACTGGGTTGAGCTGTATACCTGAAACTTGGCGCTCTGTTTATAGAAAACAGAGCGCCAAGTTTCATAAAGAGCAGAAACTGTTGTAGCAGCTGTGTGGAGGTGGACATTTAATAAGCCTGAAAACGTTTGAGGGACTGATTTCAGCCGTGGAACCGGCTCTTAATGACTTCAATGAAAGTACATCAGTCTCGCCTCACAGTGTTAATATGCGTGATGTGGTTTGGTGATGAGTTTTTAGTCCACGTCCACGTTCCTGGAAAAGGTCTTCACAAGTGAAGATCTTTAATCAAACTTCAGACGAGCTGCAGGCGGCGTTCATCCAGCGTCCGGTCTTCGTGTTGCCGTATGACCGGTGGCTCGGGATGCCGGTTCGGTCAGCGCCAAACAGTAAACACAACACTCAGAACACACACCCACAAACACACCCAACCACCACAACAATTCAGTGCAATTAAATGTATTAATAGCTCAATTGCAGGCGGTCAATCCGTCATGTGGGTTCAGTCTGAAGTATCTCAACAAGGACGATGAATCCATCTGACTTTTAGACTAGCGCCATCATCAGGTCAAAATTTCTGTCCTAAACCTTTGTTTGTGACCAAACACCTGCAAAACTAATGACATTCCCATCAGCCTCAAATGGACTTAGCCAATGGTTAGCAAATACCTTAAACATGCTGCTAGCACTAGCATGTTAGCATGCCCTTGTGCGACCTCTGTATGACCTCCTCTGAAACTCATCAGCCGTCTTAGCTGAATTCTAAGTCTGACATTAAATCTTATTATTGTGGTCACGTAACTCGGTCACATTTTAAGCCGCAGCGGCGACTCAGAGCAGAACAGGACGAATCAGAGCGCAGAGCGACTTTTAAAATCTCAGCTTTGGTCTCGATCATTTGGCCACGTGATCGTCGTGTCGTGTATTTGGGGCAGAACGTCAGGATCGAATGTCAGGATCTCAGATGTGTTCAACCGCAGACTGACGGAGTGGCAGACGGGCCTCTTGGGCTTCATGTGACTCTTCCTCCGGTTCACATCTTCATCATTTCCCCATCTGACCCACTTTCTCACATCTCGCTCGCTGTCTCCGTCCTCCTGTTTCTCCGTCGTCCTCCTCTCCTCTGCTGATCATTCAGTCCTGCTGGATTTCTCTTCTAACCTATTTCAGTCTCTCCTCCTCAGCCGGGCGATCCCCCCCGTTTGCTTGTTTCCTCCATACTCGGAAAACGCGGAGCATCAAAAATAAGGCGCGCTGCTTCTCGTGCGCTAAACATGCGTCCAAATGTAAGAGATGTCTTTTTGATTGCGTGGATGTTGGCTGCATGCAGTTGTTGTGTGCCTGCGTGCATGCACATTAGTGCATTTGTCACCCCGCATTAGCCGACCCATGCGTCTTCCGCTGCGTGCCCGCCGACCGCGTCCATGAGAGATTCAATTATACGCTGTTTCAGGACACACAAACATCCATGCACACACACATTGAAGTGCTCCGGTTCATGTTATCCGCCCACACCCCCCTGTGCCGAACACTCCCTCCATCACTTACTTTTCTCATTTAATAAAACACCACTTCACTACACCATTACCTCTGAAACAATCTCTTCCTCATTTATCTTTTTCTCCATTCCTCCCGCGCCCTCTTATCTAATCGTACCTCCAGCCCGTCTTCGCCCTCCTCTGTGGAAAATTTTGTTATACATCTCGCATTCGGCAATTTATTCTTCCCATTTGTCATTTCATTACTTGGCTTTTAAAGCAACCCCCCATCCTCGTCCCTTTCTTCCTTCTTTCTCTGCTGCTGCTTTTGTTCGTGATTCTATTTTTTCGCTGGATCCAATTGTAGAAAAATTATCTGTTTGACTTGATTTTAGAAATGGAAAAAGCAGCAGCGATATCTGAACCAAGGCCATCTTTTCAACTCAAACCATATGATTCCTCTCAACGTTAAACCCTGGAAAAGCAGCATCCATTTGTCTGCCTCGCTCACGTGTCATTCATCATGCCGCTGATTGTAAATCTGTCTGTAAATCCATCGTTCACGTTCCTTTATCCTGGGTAATTTTCAAATGGAAGCTTGTGTGTTTTCCTCTGTGACCCAGATGGATCAGGATGGAAACCTAACAACCTCCAGCCCGGGGAGCGGCTGCTCGACGACGTGCTCGCATCACCTTGGGCTTCATTTCCTCAAATCCAGGAGCAGTAAAGGGTGGTGTTGAAAAGCAGCTGCTCTGCCATTAGACACTGGCAGCGGAGAGACACAAAGAAAATGAGCAAGGTATTAGAGAGGATGGAGGTGAGAGAAACTCATCACGGGCTGGAAGCGGCGGGCTCCAGCTCTCCACAAAGGGCCAATCGCTGTCAATTACGGCAGTAAGCAAGTGAGAGACGGCGGGAGCGTGAGAAAAAGAGGACAGAGGGATTTGTGAACCTCCGCTTAGTGCAATCACTGTCACAGAGAGAGCGGGGTGATAAAAAGTGTCAGCGCCTGATAGCTGCAGGCTGAAATTGGCGTCATTAAACAGCCTCGGAGCGGCAGAGTTTCTGTCTAAGTCCCTCTAAAAAGGTTCAACCTTAAGCATCAAATCCTGCCTCGTTCAACTCTGCTAACCTTTTCTTCTCTAAAGCTGTTTTTTTTTCCTCTGCAGAGCACTTGCACGCTTTGTTTTGGACGACTTGTCTTCCTCTGTGTTTCAGAGGGAAATGTAGTGCTTTATCAAACACTGATTACTGTGCAGATTCAGATATGACATCTCAGAGGCATTAACATACATTTAACTCCGATCAGGATGAAAAGCAGATAAATTAAATTAGCTCCTGTTCAACATTAACGTATCAGTAATAATGATCCATTAATATAATGCTTCTGGCCACTAGGGGGCAGTGCAACAAGCTGCAAACATGTTGTCACCTTTTCAAGTTTTATGGCTCCCGTTTAGCAAACATTTGCCTTTTCACACATCCAGCAGACACAGAGCGACACGCTGATGTCATTGGAGTGACGTTTGTCTGTCTGAGGGACATCAGTCCAGAGTTCACTCTCCTTTTAGCTCTGGTTTGGTCTCCACCGACTCCTGATGGAAGTCTTCAGCAGCGAGGTGTGTCTGCTGTTTGCAGAATCAGACAGTAAATGTACCACAGAAATGAAACTAGGAGCTAAAAGAGGCTAAAAAGCTCCACGTGGACGCAGAGTGGACTGATCTCTCTCTGGGGCCTCCTCAGAACGAGAACCCTCTTTCAAACTACACAAAGACATTTGATATGCCGTGAGATAAAAAGCTTTAAGTGCATTGAGCTGCCTTCTCAAAGGGTGCTTTTCTGCTTTTACTTAAAAACGGAGCTGAATGCTTCGTTCATAGCAGCCGTCTGGTGTTTAGACTTTGAAAATGTCATAAATCAGCTGTTGAGGATGATGTCTAAATGATGACTCACTCGCTCGCTTGTGGATCTTCTTCACTTTGGTTTAAACTTAATCCTCTGGCTCATAAAAAGAAACTAAAAGCAGCAATGTTTTTAGCTTCGAGCCATTCTCAGAGAGGATATTCAGCCGAGGAGAAGTTTCTCGACCTGTAAACTGTGAGAGGGTCATTAAAGCCGAGGATAGCTGCTCGTATCTGCTCGGGGATGAACGCTGTGCAGCCTTGTTTGGCTGTTTTTAACGCGACTGTTTGGCCGGCTTTACAAAGCGACTCACTGAGGACCAGTATTTTTAGATTTTATTTCCACGCCTTTGATGCTCTCCTCATCCTGCAGCTCTCCTTCAAGCCGCCTCACTCTTCACATTTATTATTCCCACTTGTTCCCATCTGAATTTTAAACATGCCCCCCCCCCGCTGCTGCACTCCTTTCTTCCAGCAGGGAGGACTTATGTAACCTCTTTCCTCTCCCTTTCTTTGTACTAATAATTCTCTTTATGCATCCCTGCAGTCTTCTCTTCTTCCCCTGCACGCACACACACACACACACACACACACACACACACACACACACACACACACACACACACACAAACACAAACAAACAAACACTTTGTTGTCGTCTTCGGTGACGAAGAGCTCGTCTCTGGATCTCGCAGCAGCAGCCGAAGCTTTCCCAAAAAAAGAACTTGGCTGCAGAAGAAAAAGATCAAACGCAGAAACACTGGCTCACTCCTGCAGCACTGGCAGCGAGGGGGGGGGATTTTGGGGACATGAAACAGTGTGTGTGTGTGGGGGGGGGGGCTGCTTTGAAAGTGTGTGTGTGCAGAGTTTTAAGCCTGCAGCAGAGAGGATGGCAGAGTGATTAGGATTGTAGTTTAAATTTAGAAATTGGGAGAAGCTGCCACCCGCAGGATTTCTCTGCTCCTCTTATTGAAATCAGAACAGATAACTTTCAGAGGCGAGCGGGGGAGCAGCCACATTTCTTTTTGTTTAATCGGCGTGGCAGCGATGCGGAGTGTTGCTTACCTCCACAAACGTCTTTAGGGGGAGAGGGGAGATGTGATTTAAGGGGGGGTGAGGGGGGGTGATGAAGAAGAATGAGAAAATCCTTTGAGCAAAGTGGAAGAATTCAAAGAGAAGCAGGCGCGAAGCAGAAAAGATGATGCTGGTAATTCGCTCTGGGGATGCTGGCGTACGTTTTTGGGAAGTGATCAAGCTCAGTTATTCTGTGACCTGAATCTTAAAAGGCAACTCAGATTTTACTTTTCACGAGCTTGGCCTTGGCCTGCTTTGCAAACCTGAGCTGTGCAGTTTCGCAGACAGGCGGGGGCGAATGAAGAAGAGGAGCGTAGACTCGTGACTTTTTGAGCTTGACAGTATTGATCCAGACTCATGACTCAGACGTTCACGTTCCCTTCAGGGTGGCTCATCATGACCCAGCGCCGCCATCCAATCAGAGTTTCAGCTTGTCTGATTCACTTGTTTTTGGCACACATCTGTAAAAGTAATGGCGTTGCGAAATAGACTTTTTCTTTTTATTGGAAATCTGTGTGTGAATGGATGCTGCAGCTGATTGGCTGAGGCAGCATCACTGCCGTCACTGCAGTTTTATGCAGAAAAGGGAGCGACGTTATCCTTGAGTCATTTTAGTCTGTGTCTCACATGTCTTCAGCTTTGTGGAGGTGCAGTGCTAAATCATGGGAGTGCTCCACTGTCGGCTCCATCTTTATGAAGTCCTGCAAACGGCAGCAGGAGCCCGGGATCCTCGTCCAAGCATCATCCCACCTCTCCATCCTCCTTCCACCCTCGCATGCGTCCTAATCTCACCTTTCATGTTAATCTCATCGTTCTTATGTTAATCTTTATCTTGTTGGAGTGTTGACAACTTGTCGCACGCAAGGACTGGCGGCGTCCCTCACGCTGAGGCCTGCGTGTTGGATTTCAGTCATTTCCTCGACTCAGTCCGTCAGACTTCACCAGTGCTCTGAAGCGTCTTTCAGACGAAACGCTAAAAATACAGAAGTAGTGGAACATTGGTGGCTGAAACCACAGTTTAAAATAAAATGAAAAATCGAATAAGAGAGTATTTAAAGTGCGAGTCTTATCTCAGCTGCACAGGCTGCAGTGTGTGGATGAGCCACTGTTACAGGTGTTTGCTTTCATAGGTGTGAAAACAAAGAACCACAAGAGCACGCACACACATGCACACACACACATTTCTGAGAGTAATCAGAGTACATGCAGGGTCAGAGTCAGCTCTTTTTCAATTCCAGGAATTCTTTGTATTTTTATTCAGTATTAAAACCTGAACACCAGATAAAATCATGTTTTTTGGGAACTTGAAGCCTGCGTCAGGCGGCCCTGGCTGTCATGGATCTGATGCTGACGTTACTCACACACACACACACACACACACACACACACACACACACACACACACACACACACACACACTCACACTCACACTCACACTCACACATCACCTTAGATTAGTAACTCCCATCTGTCTATGGCGATAGCGAGGTATTAGCGCTGAGCTAAATCTCTGAAAATCCTGGTTTATCACACTTGTGCATCCCCCATTATCCTCCCCTAGACACGCACGCACACACACACACACACACACACACACACACACACACACACACACACACACACACACACACAGGAGTCATTGCCATTGTCTCAGTGGAGTTGTGTGTCTTCGTCTGTCTGTCCGCTCTGCAGCGGGTCAGCGGTTTGTATCTGTAACACCTGAACACTGATTCAGTCACATCGAACTCAACGCTTCAGCTTTTAACAGAAACGCTGCTCGTTCATTAATTATTCACTCTGACACGTCGATGAAAGTCAACACCTCCTGCAGACGTGTCTTCCCTCCTGTCAGAGGAGGACAGGTCATGTCCTCGTGTCTCACTAAAACAGGATCCAATGATATGACGATGATCTTAACTGTGAAGTTTTATGACTTTTCCCAAAGTTTGTCAGGATTGTTCTGTAAACGAGTGGGATCTCTGACACACACACATGCACACACACACACACACACACACGCACGCACACACACACACACACACACACACACACACACACACACACACACACCGTCACCGTCCTCCTCAGTGTTCGGTGTCCTGGTATTCATGCAGCTCAGCCTCCTGCTCTTGCATTTTTAATTGGATCAATGATTGGACAGATGAGTGGGAGCTCTATTTTTAAAAGCTGCTGATGCAGGTCGACGCCGACATATCCCACAATCCCACCCCGCTGGGTTTTATGAATCCGTGCGTGCAGTTTTGCACACGAGCTGCTAAACCGTGTGCTTAGATTGCACCGTTAGTATTTTTTAGCAGCCTGATCGGCTCGTGGAAAGCTAAACTCTGGTTAGCTGGAAGCTAGTTTGCTCATTAGCACGTTAGCCGGTTTGACTTTTGTCTTCAGCGTTCAGCATTGAGACAATACTGACCTGCATCTTCATTTTACTCTGATGCGACTGTCTGACGTGACACCATCATGGAGGCTTAGTGGAACTTACCAATATGCAAAGTGTGCATGTCTTTTTATTTTTAATTGTGGACTGCGGCAGTGTCGCCTCAGAGCTTATCAGTCTGTCAGCGGTGTCGTGTTCCTGTATTTGCATTCGGAGCATTTCTAAACAGATAAGTAATGAAGTCTGAGTTATTATTGGTTTATCTCAGGCAGCGACACCTGTCTCACACACACACACGTGCGCGCACACACACACACGCTGCATGTTTAAACAGAGGATGGAGCATGAATGTCAAACTCATGTTAAGCGTTTGCTGAAAAATGCCTCCTGAAATCGTGTGTGTGTGTGTGTGTGTGTGTGTGTGTGTGTGTGTGTGTGTGTGTGTGTGTGTGTGTGTGTGTGTGTGTGTGTGTGTGTGTGTGTGTGTGTGTGTGTTTCTATGTATCTATGTAATATGTATGTAAATAAGGTACAGCACTGGCCATGGACACACACATTAATCGCCAAGACGTCCGACAGTGTGTGGAGTCCCTGCGGGTTTGATGTCAAGGAAGGTGACACGTGTGTGTGTGTGTGTGTGTGTGTGTGTGTGTGTGTGTGTGTGTGTGTGTGTGTGTGTGTGTGTGTTTGTGTGTGTGTGTGTGTGTGTGTGTGTGTGTGTGTGTGTGTGTGTGTGTGTGTGTCTTATCACTTCAGGCCTGTTACTTGTCCATATATAAATGACTCCACCTTCGGCCCTGTCCTTTTCCCTCCTCCTCTTCCTCATATTTCTCAGTTTTTATTCCTCCTGCTCCTCTTCTTCGTCCTCTTCCTTTGTTCCTCTCTTCCTCTACTCCTCTGTTTGTTTATTCCTCCTCCTCCTCTACTTTTATCTCCTCCAATCATATCTGCTTCCTCATCTGTCAATCCTCTCAGTTCCTCCCCTCTTCTTCCTCTCCTCTTTTTCCACTTGTGCTTTAGAATAAGAAAAGCGTTTTTGCAGCAAATTGAAGGAAATAAAAAGATAAAAACTAAGAGATAAAAGAGGACATATAAAGCGATAAACTGACCTTTTCCCTGCCGTCCTCCCCCTCTCCTCTTCCTCCCTGGACTGCCGTCTAAATGTTTTAATTACAGGTTGCACTCTGCATACAGCAGAAGTAATAATGATAATGAGACATTTACAATTTATTTGCATATCAGGTTTCGTTCATTACAGGCCAAATACATACGATTACTCTGCTCGGGTGCAGCTGAAGCCCCTTTGTGTCGCCCGCAGCTGAATTTCCCGTAATAGGAAACTGCATTATCGCTCTTTAATGAAATCATAGTGATATTTGACAAACCCAGAGGGCACGAGCAGCTATTTTGAAGACTTTTTCTGACCATCTGGTTAAAAAAATAAGCTTCACAATAAAGAATTTTTTTTTTAGTCTGAATTAAGAAGAATTATCTTTTATCTTGCTTTCAATAATTTTATGGTTTGATGATACACATTGAGCAACTGTTATCACTTCCTGCCACTTTCTTTGTTTGGATGGACTAAACGGAGGCTTCTACAAACAACAGCCTTCAGCGCTCTGCAGAGATGGTCGGAGGGATTTATCTTCAACAGATTCTTCACTCTGTAAATGTAACGCTAACACTCGAGCTAATCGCAGCCACGGTGACACTGAAGGATGACGTCCGTCTGACGGCTCTGGACGTCGGTCTGCCAAACCGGATGATGAAGGAACGGGAGGATGAGGACGGCTGATAAATGCACATATTTCTAAGGCTTCTTATGAAAGCCTGCCGGTGGAAAACATGGAGGGTTCAGAGCTGTTCGGAGGCTCGCGATGGAGACCCCCGCTGAGAGCGGAGAGCTCAGCCGGAGAAGCTAGCCTGCAGATATTTAGCTCTGCAGAAACACACACGCGTGCACGGACGCACATGCAGCCACTCGTGATGCTCACGCCTTCATTTGCATAGGCATCGTTTCCAAAGTACACAGAGTCAGAGCACAGTGAGTCCACAGAGACGGCTGTTTGTTTTCATACGTACAGAAATATAAGAGGAAAAGCACAAATACGCTCAGTTCACACTGAGACGCCGAAGTGATCACGACTCTGAATTTAAGGACTGTTTCATGTTTTTTCTTTAAAAGTTGTGCAGATCGGATGGTTTACATTTTATTTATGATATGAAACCTATAAATACTGAAAAAGCCTCACAGTATTAACGCAGAAACCAACTTTCAAGGAGAATATTCAGTGTTTTTATATCGAATATTCAACGAGTGTCGGACTCATTGGTTCAACAGTTACTTAGATAAGATGAGTCCTTCCTGAGATCTGAGAAGTCAGGTGATCAGTCGGTTTATTCACTTTATTATGAGGTGACTTGGAGGTAAAACTCAAAGTGAAACCACCTGAAATGTTGCAAATAATCCCTCATCGCACACGAAGACTGGAATTAGCCTCAAATGTAATCGTCCCAAATTGACATTTCTTTGCTTTGCTTTTGCTCAAATTAGCGAAGCCATCCCGTAACGGCGACCTGTGTGAGGCAGCAGACGCGAGTGACGGCGGCGACGGTGGAAACCTGAGACGCTTTAAAGCCTCTCGGAGCAGAGTCTCCACCTGAGGGTGTCACTCAAGCTGCCTGTTCAATATTCCAAACAGCTGCTTTTATTACGGCTGTGCTGCACCCCTGATAACACTAATTGCATCCAGCGAGCACAAACACACCCACCCTCACCCTGTCCTCCAACCCAGTGCGTTCACACACTCACACACTCACACACACACACACACACTCATACTCACACACTCACACTCACACACTGGCTCTCAGCATCCGCAGTGGCAGCTCACACGCTTGCTGCTCTGCTGCTAATTCCTTATCTCTGCCTCCAAGCCAAACTCACTCGCTCTGATCTTTTTTTTCTCATTAACGCCACTTAACTCTGGCTCTTCCTCCACCGACACCACCTCCTCCCTCACCCGCCTGCTCTTTACCTCTCCGTCCACCTGATAGGCTCAGCCGAATGGTGTCTGTCCCCTCTGACGTGGGTGGACTGCAGCATGTGTGGACACCTGGTGGGACATTTCTGAACATGTCGGCTGTTTGAGCCACATTATTCATCTTTACTGAGTCTGTCTGAATCGTGTTTAATTGCAGTTTTTTGTGAATCCTCTTGTTCACACTGTCAACAGGAGAGATGGTTTGAGGTCAGGAATAAGGTCGCTGTTGGACGCGCTGTGCTCAGTCATGTCGTGCGTTGATTAATATCTTCGAGGTCTTATCTGTGCTCCATTGGCACGTCCTGCCGATTGAAGATTGTTGTCTAATTGGTCACATGTAGATGCAGCAGAATGTGGAGCAACAGTTTTCTGATGGTGCATTCGCTCGTTTGGGTGGTTTTTAAGATAAGATAAGATAAGATAAGATAAGATGAGACTTTATGTGCTTCGTTCAGGACTCCGTGTTTGTCTGCATGAGGCAGAAACTTTGCATTGTGCAGAAGTGGCAAAGGAAGGTTTTTAGAGAGTTCACCATGTGGTCAAATGGAAAAGAATCAGACGACAGAATCGACTTAATGAGGGAAAATAAGATCAGCTGACAGTGAAATGCTAACCGTTAGCATCTAGCTTATAATCAGATCTGTGGAGAGTCTCAGCTCTGCTTTTGTCCACGTAAACCTGGACAGTGTCCTGGTTTCTGTCTTAACCGTCACTTTCAGTAAATCCATCCTTTCTGTGGAGGTTCAGCCCAGTTTCTGGATCTTTGGACTCTTCTTGGTGAGTCCTCTCCTGTTTTTTCTTTCTGTTTCTGATCATTTCCTTCATGCATTTCACGTTCAGATTTTACCGTTCGGTGCAGTCACAGTCATTAATCTGAAGTCTTCATCTGAGATATCTTATATCTCAGATTATGGCTTAAAAACCCCTCAGGAACATGTTTCTGGTTTGCAGATGAAAGGATGGTGTTTGACAGAGTAGGCTGACCCTCAGCGTGTACCTACAAAAACTTTCCCTCCTCCAACACTTTGACCTCGCTTTGCAGCAGCGTCCTCTGACTCTGGAAGGTCTGAAACTCCCAAAAGGTTCTCACAAGGGTAGACAACTGACATCCTCCCACACATGTGCGCACACACACACACACACACACACGAGGTGACCCCCCTCGCCTGCCTCCACCTCCTCCTGGCCTCCTTATCTCTGGCTCAGAATAGATGGTCCCTTTTCTCTCAGAGTTCATCCATTTTTCATGCCGCTCGCCTCCCGACTCCTCGCCTGCCGCTGTCACACATGTAGCCCCCAACGCTGCGGCCGACCGCCATAAATGTTTGATGTCCGAGGTCTTCTGCCTCTGAAAACACACACACACACACACACACACACACACACGCACACGCACACAAAGCTACCAACACAAACCTTGAAAGAGTGTGAGCACCTCTTTGTCTCTAAGGCATACAGACAGTGAGGATGTGTGTGTGTGTGTGTGTGTGTGTGTGTGTGTGTGTGTGTGTGTGTGTGTGTGTGTGTGTGTGTGTGTGTGTGACAGGGTATAGGGCTTAGCAATATATTGTCAAACAATCAATACTGTGAGCAGATAGCTTGAGAATTTCGGACTGTTACGTGATGTCATGCTGCAGTGATGATGGCGTTCGAGCAGTAAAATGACGTCGTCGTCGTCTTAAAGCTCCGCTAATCAATATCTCTGATTGTAACAGCTGATCAGTGGCTGTGAGTGCTGCAGAGGGTTTTAGCCTCCTTAAGCTTTTTGTTTCAGGAGCGACTGATGTGTCCATCGAGTCGACCTCATCTCTGGTCACTGTTTGACCCCGATTCTTCCCAGACGACCTCTCGCTTTATTCCGCCTGTTTATGGAAAATCACAGTTTTAAGATCAGAGAGCTTCACCTGTTTGGAAGAGTTTTCCCTCATGAGTCCAAAGATAAAAGCCTTTTCTCTCATTAACAGTGGTGCGTCTGTTTATCAGTCCCATGTTCGCTCCTTCTCCGGCGCTTCGGTTCCCGCTCTGCTCCTGCAGTGAAGACGTCAGTGGATCCTTTCTGCTCGTCAACACTTCATTTCCTCCAAAACAAGCTGCGACCCGACAGGTGAGAGTGCACCTCTGAGACGTGGACGCGGCGCTGCAGCTGCAGAGAAAACGCCTAACTCACAGATATGATCCTCACTTAAAGTCCTGTCACGCTCAGAGCAGCACAGGACGTCCAGTCACGAGCCGTTAATGCGAGGCTTTGATTGGCTGGATGTTTGTCTTTGGGGAAACAGACTGAATAATGAACGTGATCGAGAGGTTTGGATCCAGGCTTTAGTCGCTGCTTCTCTTCCTTTATCTCTCCCTTTTTGTGGTTGTAGACCATTGTCGTCTAAATCTTTGCTTCAATCTTCAGCTCTTTCTCACACAGAGACGAGGACGCTTCAGAGGGACGAAGAGCTGCGTATGAGTGCAGTAAGGCTGTCGAAGGCGTGCTGAGAGTCTCTGAATGTCACTGCTGGAAGTGATCTGAGGGAAACTTGTTTTTGGACATCATTTAGGAAACGTCCATGTGTGTTTCTGGGTGTTTCTTGGCAGTTAGAACATCTGTTACGTTCTTAAAATACTGTTTGGAGCTGCTCGTCTCAGAGGAAGCTTTATTTTTAGCTGTGGCAGCGGCTGTTTCTTTCCCGGCTCTGATGTAACTGAAGCTGCAGCAGCATCCATGCTAACCTCTTCAGGAGCAGCCTCGCAGCTGATTGGTCCGAATGAGCACATGACTTGATGGATTCTCGCTGAGGTCAGACGTAAAGAGACGATCTAAATCTCAATATCTCAATGTTTATTTGCAGAAATCTGAGAGAAAAAAGTGCAAACCAGCCCGACTCACCTCCACGCTGCACATGCATGAACGCATCAGCGTGTGCGTCGCTGCCCCTCCATACACTGAACCGCGCATGTGTGTTTGTGACACACAAGCAGGTGGACAGCGACCTCAGCAATGCAGACGATGCCCTCCATCAGAGCAGCGTATGTATCACAAGACTTCCTGTGGCCCTGCGTGTGTGTGTGTGTGTGCGCATGCGCATGTGTGTATGTGTGCGTGCAGAGGGTGGCCACGGCCCCAGAGGTGCTCGGGGTTAATGGATGGAGCCTCGTACCTCCCACTGACAGCAGGTTAATAACCAGAGAAACACACACAGGCAGGTGGGGAGGGTGAAGGAGAGCGAGCCAGAGAGAGAGACACTGGGAATAAACAGAGGAGAGAGAGAGAGAGAGAGAGAGAGAGAGAGAGAGACACTGGGAATAAACAGAGGAGAGAGAGAGAGACACTGGGAATAAACAGAGGAGAGAGAGAGAGACACTGGGAATAAACAGAGGAGAGAGAGAGAGAGAGAGAGAGAGACACTGGGAATAAACAGAGGGGAGAGAGAGAGAGAGAATGAACAGAGGGGAGAGAGAGACACTGGGAATAAAGAGAGGAGAGAGAGAGAGAGAGAGAGAGAGAGAGAGAGAGAGAGAGAGAGAGACACTGGGAATAAAGAGAGGAGAGAGAGAGAGACACTGGGAATAAAGAGAGGGGAGAGAGAGAGAGATGCTGGGAATAAACAGAGGAGAGAGAGAGACACTGGGAGTGAACAGAGGAGAGAGAGAGAGACACTGGGAATAAACAGAGGAGAGAGAGAGAGACACTGGGAATAAACAGGAGAGAGAGAGAGACACTGGGAATAAACAGAGGAGAGAGAGAGACACTGGGAGTGAACAGAGGAGAGAGAGAGAGAGGCACTGGGAATAAACAGAGGGGAGAGAGAGAGAGACACTGGGAGTGAACAGAGGGGAGAGAGAGAGAGACACTGGGAGTGAACAGAGGAGAGAGAGAGAGAGACACTGGGAGTGAACAGAGGAGAGAGAGAGAGAGAGAGAGAGACACTGGGAGTGAACAGAGGAGAGAGAGAGAGACACTGGGAATAAACAGAGGAGAGAGAGAGACACTGGGAATGAACAGAGGAGAGAGAGAGAGACACTGGGAATAAACAGAGGAGAGAGAGAGACACTGGGAATGAACAGAGGAGAGAGAGAGAGAGAGAGACACTGGGAGTGAACAGAGGAGAGAGAGAGAGAGAGAGAGAGAGAGACACTGGGAGTGAACAGAGGAGAGAGAGAGAGAGACACTGGGAGTGAACAGAGGAGAGAGAGAGAGAGAGAGAGAGACACTGGGAATAAACAGAGGAGAGAGAGAGACACTGGGAATGAACAGAGGAGAGAGAGAGAGACACTGGGAATGAACAGAGGAGAGAGAGAGAGACACTGGGAGTGAACAGAGGAGAGAGAGAGAGACACTGGGAATAAACAGAGGAGAGAGAGAGACACTGGGAATGAACAGAGGAGAGAGAGAGAGACACTGGGAATGAACAGAGGAGAGAGAGAGAGACACTGGGAATAAACAGAGGAGAGAGAGAGACACTGGGAATGAACAGAGGAGAGAGAGTGTGTTGTGGTGACTCTTCACACTGCTTCTCTTTCTGATCCCACACTTTCTAACAACATGTCAGCGCTCAGCAGAGCCGGGACGCCCTTCAGTACATGTACTCAGGTATACTGCAGTAACGTGTATTTCACACTGAAATACTGCACTTTTCACTCCGGTGGATTTATCCGAAGTCACTCGCAGGATTTTGCAACATAAACAAGGAAAACTGTTGAGTCTCGACTTGTGAGGAACTCAGTTATTCAGCTGATTGCAGTTACATGTTTGGCTTCTCTCATGCTGGAAGTCAGGACCCCCCCATGGGGCCCCAGGTGATCACCCCACGAACACAAGGAGGAAAAACTTCAATCTCTTTGTCAAATACTGCAGTTTTAGCTCTTTAGGCTTTTAAGAGCGTTCAGGCGAGACAGCAGAGGAAATCAATGTTTGATTAAACTGCTCACTGTGCAGCCGGTGATGAGCATCATGTAATCCTTCAACCGATGCAAAAACATGGATGTCACCAACGTTGGAGATAACAACACGCAGCATCGATTCCTCTCTCTGTAAATAACTTTCAGAACGTCTTCCTGTTGGCGGTTCGCTGTAATGGAGTATCGATTACTGTGATTTTAGCAAGTTTCTGTCATGATTATGTTTCTTTTACTTTGAAAATGACCTGAAACGATCAAAGTGGAGTTTTGAAAAAGTCTTCATGTC
This sequence comes from Chaetodon trifascialis, assembly GCF_039877785.1. NCBI lineage: Eukaryota > Metazoa > Chordata > Actinopteri > Chaetodontiformes > Chaetodontidae > Chaetodon > Chaetodon trifascialis. The sequence continues at coordinate 1,843,178 of NC_092059.1, read as the reverse complement.
AGATCGTTCCCACAGTCTGGATTTCAGAACATAAAAAAACTGAATGTGATCACCTGCTGATTCACCTGAACACAGACTCACCTGAAAACAGCACAAAGTCGATGTATTTCGTGTTTTTCTTCATCAGCTTCACTGATTTTTGTAAATATCTGCTGTCAGTGAACACAGTTCGATGAAAGGATTGATTTAAACAGGCTTTCGGACTGACGTTGCTCAGAGCGGCTGTTTGCCTCCTTTATTTCCTGTGCGTAGCAGCACGCCCTGTGAAGCGATTGGCTGTCCACGTCCGGCGAGGACGAGCAGACACCTGAGCAGCGAGGGCTGCCAACCTCCAGGTGTGAGTGTGAAGTGGCTGCTCGACAACATATGTGTGTTCAGCAAAGTGTGCGTATGTAAATAAGGCCGACACACACGCGCACACACGCACACACACACACACGCACGCAGTGAGAGTGTTGGGAGAAAACACTCAGTACGAGACCTCTGAAGTGAATCAAAAGCTGCAGAGTTGAATGAACGTGTGTGACAGGCGGATCAGCGCTAATGGTTTTAATAGTCCAACATCACCCCATTAAGACACGCACACACACGCACACACACACACACACACACTCATTCACATATGGCAGGGGCAGACATTTCAAGGTTGCGCTTCTCCCTCTGCCTTTTCTCTCTCTCTTCACTGAGATGTCTTTTCCACTAGGTCAGCATTAAAATCAGGTCTTAAGGAAAGTGACATTAGCGATGATAAATGAGTTACATGATTCATTAATCACTCAGCTGAAAGGTGTGCAGAGAGCGGCGGCGAGGGGGACGAGCGCGGGAGAGACGGCGCGCTCCGCCGCTCCTTTGGCCTCTCTTTGTTTGTCGAGGCGAGCGGCGGCTGATTTACGCAAAACGGACGCGTCAGAAAAACCTGCAATCAAAGTGACAAAGTCAGCCGGCTGCCGAGCTTCCAGGGAATAATTGCATTCAATCAGAAATTCCATTTTGTCGTCGGTAATTATGCGAGTTGAACGCTCTCAGTTGAGCCAATTAGCGTGGCGGGAAGTCATTTTGGCGGCAAACAGCTCCGTTTGCTTGTCTGGCCATTTGAACCCCGCCGTGTTTGCATGGTGACGAGAGGAAAAATCCCGCCGCTGGCCGCCTTTGATGGGACGTGAAGGTGTCGTGTTTGACTGGAACCTCGAGATCCTTCGCAGAGCTCCTCACAAAGAGCTTCCTGTCGTTACGACGTCTTTTATATGTCAGCGCCAAAAGGTCGTCCAGGTGTTTATACCAGAAGTTTAAAAAGCGTCCTGGAATTTAAATCTGTCAAAGCTGATTTAATAGAACGGACGACACATTTTAAGGTCGTTCCTGCCCGTTAAGCAGACAAAGAAGCAGGTTTAAAGGGTGAAGCAGCACAGCGTTCGTGTTGCTGCGCTCTGTCCTTATTGACTGGACCCACTGAGCTGGAAAAATACAGGATTAGGCTTTATCTCTTTCCAAGATGTCTGAATGTTATCAGATGCATCTGAAATATATTTGCCAGTATTTTCCTTCGACTTTACGTTTCAGGTCTTAGTGCCGGTCTGATTCCATTAAAATCCCAAAGTGAAAAAATGAGAAAATCTGTTTTTCCAGTGAACAGCCGGCTATCAAAGATGCAGTTTATCGGCCCACCTTTCTTCTGATGGCTGAATAAATTTAGCCTGTTCAGAGCGGCGCCTCTGTGGGAGTCCGTCTGCGCTGGAGCACCTTGACAGCTGTCCGATGGATTGATCCCCACATCCGTCGTCTCTCCTCTCTACTGTTACCTTAGAAATATCATCAAATCTGCAAGACTAACCACATTTATCACATGAAATATGCTAAGAACACGGTACAGATTACACCTGCCAAACATCAGCATGTTAGCATTAGCCGTTAGCTGAAACGCCGCTCGCAGAGCTGCTAGCACGGCTTGTTTTCCATGTAAAACTCCAACAGCTGAGGACCGCGCTGCTCGTGGTGCGCAGACGCTTGTTTCGTTGTGCTTTATGATGAACAGACTGTGCAGATTGTTTTAAAGCTGCGTGTTTTTTTCTCCACAAGGGGGCAGAGATGCTCCAGACACAGGAGAAACAGCGCTAACCTGCTTTAAACGTCGGGAAACAGTCACCGACTTCGTCTGTCTGTCGCTCTGTGAGGAAAAGCTGGATGTTTGATAAAAAAGCTGTTCGCTCTCAGTGGCTTCGGCATTACGAGCTAATAATTAAACATCACACGGAGTCATTTTCTTCCATTTCAGCATCAAAAACTGGGATGTCTGCAGGTTGAAGTGGCCTCGCTGAAGCTTCCTGCAGGCTCTCAGAGTCCAGCTCTTCCTCCCAGCATTCTGAGGACACCATTAAGATGACTATTTAGATAGAAGACATGGCGGGAAGGCTCCTCCGTCGGCTCGGGGAGGAGAACCACCTCCTCACACCGCGAGCTCGTCGAGCTGCCCTCCATCCTTTGTTCTTATCGTCTCCCACACAGCCACATACAGGCAGCTGCCGTCAAACCAGCTTTCTGTCTTCTGTCCTTTTTATCGTCTCTACCCTCTTTGTCTTTGTTCATTTATTTCTGCCTCTCTGCTTTTATTTCTTCGTTTCTCTTTCCTGATCCTCAGTTCCTCTTTGTTTCTTGTCTTTCTCTCTTTTCGGTCGCACTCTCTCTTTGACTCCTCTTTCGTGAGGACCACTGACACGGCCGGCCTCTCTGCTCCTCTCTGGTTATCTGAGAGACAGCAGGTGGCAGTAACCTGTCTGAGGTAACCTGTAACTCACCAGAGCGAGGCGGGGAGCGATGGGAGAGCACTGGGAGAACTGGGAGGGAAGGAGGAGAGGGAGAAGGAGCAGACAAAGAGAGCAGGAGGAGGGAGGAGGGAATGGGAATTAAAGAGGAGCGATAGCAGCAGCCTCTTAGTCTTATCTTAATTATAAACACGATGACCCAGCTGTGCCGCTCGCCGTGCGGCCGCCGTCTGACGGTGACCACTGACAGACACACACGTTTGTCCACACAGACCTAATAAACCTGTCTGACTCCCCTAATCAGCTCATTTTCCTGTGTGTGTGCGTGAGTGTGCGTGTGTGTGTGCGTGTGTGTGTGTGTGTGTGTGTGTGTGTGTGTGTGCGCGCGCGCGCGCGTGCGCGTGCTCGCTCGCTCGCTCGCTCGCTCGCTCTGTCCCGTGAGACCAGGTGAGCAGCGAGGATGAGAGATGATGCTTTAATTGCTTTTTCCTCTTTCCTCCAGCTCTCCCTCATTCCGTCCCTCAGTGTCTGTTGTCTCAGCAAGCATGGCAGTGTCACACACACACACGCACGCACACACACACACACACATGCACACATGCACACAGCGGTGCTGCAGCAGAGGATTCCAGTGATTTCATGCATGTTGAGGTCAAGTCTTCTGCAGCTGAACTGAGCTGATGAATTTCTTTGTCCGACGCGGCGTCACATGACTTCACGTGTGCTCATTTATATGCTGGATATTGATTAATATCAATATCACCGATTGCTAATGTACCAATAATCAGCTCGTTGATCAGAAAATCTGAAAGTAATCAACACAGATGTTGCAGTTTGTCATGCTTTGGTCTCAAATGTGAGACGTTTGATTGTAAAACAGTTTGATATTTTATAAGCTGAATGAAAAAGAAAAGAAAAAATTGACATTAAGGTATTTTATAATACATATATTGATATTATTAGATCATTTGACTTTTCGTGGCTCCAGAAGTGCCAGCGTCCGACTGTCCTTTTGTTAAAGTTCTTCTGTTTTCATGCTGAAGTCCTTCTTGTCCACATCAGATGCTCTGACTGTGAAGGACTGAGTCTCAGCAGCTGATCGTCGCTCGGCTTCACGCTCGGCTGCTGCGTTGATGAGGACGCAAAGAGGCGCAGGGTCGAGCGTCAAGTTGTTTGGAAGAGAAACGTTGAAGGTGAAGCAAACGTTTAGAGGATCTTGACCTCTGCGCTCGGTGGAGGGTGAAGCTGTTTGGATTCACGACACGTTTAGTAAACTGGACAAACAGCGAGCCGCTCGGGTCGGTTTGCCTGATATGAACACCATCACATCCCAGCAGGGCGGGGCTTCACGGCTCAGACTGTCTGAGCGGGACAAAGGTGCGTGCCCCGCCTCACAGAGCAGAACACGTTTGATTGACAGCTGAGTTAACCAATGGAAGGCTGTAAACTGCTTCTGCGGTTCGTCGTCTGCCATCTGAAGTTTAAAGTTCACATTCGGCTGTTCGATAAATAATCCAGGATTTTAAAGGCGACAGAACCTACGCGGAGGATTTATGAGGCATTGTGCGTCCACTATCTCCCCTTTGAATGGACTTAAAGCCAAGATGGGATTAGGGTCCGGCTTTATCCCCCCATAAGAAGTGTGAATGTCATCGGCTGCATCTCGAATGTGTTTCCAGAGAATCCTTTCATTTTTACGGTCGGCTCGGTTCCTTCGAAGGATGGTCTCTGCCTCCCAAATCACTTCCAAACGGCTCCCTCGTTAAGCCGACATATTGCTCCCATTCCCAGCCAGAGCCGTTTCAATTAGCTAATGAGAGCCGGGAGGGAGGACGCCCAGCTCTCCTCTGATCCTCAAGGTTAGAGCTGGACGGAGGGAGACGGAGGGAGACGGAGCGCTCGGCCTAATCTGCACCGCAGGGGTAATTACGTTCAGCGGCCTCAGCAGGAGAGAAATTAGCCGGTGAGCTGATGGCTGAGAGGGAGGAGAGCATCTTCACCTCACACGTCTTCAGTGTTTATAAGTCAAACAGCAGAAGAACGTCTTTCACGAGGACTCAGAACCGCGTCTCTACTGAGTCACACAGCGTCCTTCGCCGTGACGCCGTCTAGCATCCAAACTGACTGATGTTGACATTTGCAGGAAGGTTTTTAAGCCGCAGCGACGACGAGTGCTTCGCCGTTAACCCGGTTCAGCCGAGGAGCATCACGAGACACGTGTCCATGTTTGTAGATAAGACGGAGACATTAGCAGGAGGTGGACGATGCTCAGTCAAAGATGCACTGTGACAAAGACGCTTTCAGATATCACAGTCTGATTGGCTGGATGTAAAACTGTCGACAGGAAACCATTGCGAAGCTGCCGAGCGTAAACACAGAGAGCAGCCAATCAGAGGACTTCAGCGTCCGTCTTGTGTTCTGTTGGTTTTCCAGGCTTCACCCTCTCGCGAGCAGAGCTCGGCGATGCTGGATGAAGAGTAAAGTTCAGCAAAGTGTTCTGACATCCTGTCGATTCGAAGGCTTTTTAACGTCTGGACGAGCTGCAGCTCTCGCTTTAATGACGAATGATTGCAGACAGTCGGGGGGCTTGGAGGCCTCGGTGAACGTGGGAGCTCTGGATGGATGTTCTCTGGGTGCATTTATGAATGTCTAATAGAAGTAAATAATAAAATAACACAGCTCAGCTCAGATGACTCCATCTGTTAGTGCTGCTTCCCCGCTGAGAGGACAATGAAGCTTTCCTTCCTCCACGTCTTTCTATTTATCTCACTCTCAATTTAATGGCCCATTGGCCAGCGAGAGGAGGCCCCTGAAAAGATTAATCCACAGCTCAGCCTGGGGGAGATTCGGTCCACGGGACGCCTGCTGGGGCCCTGTAGCTGTATGAACTTGGAGAGAGAGAGCATGTAAATGGCGGTGGAGGTGAGCGGGAAGGCGTAGCGGGATGCTGGATCTCCGTCAGCTGGAGAGGCAGGTTGTGCTGCTCCGGACTGGTTTCGTTTAGTTTTAACTTGATCTGAATCGTTTTATTGACGCAGTCGTGAACGGCGTGTCGTTACCTGTGAAACAACGCCATGCTTCATCCTGTGGACACACCTGAACACAAAGCACACGGTGGCCAGTCCAACGGGGATCCGTGAATACTGCTCAGTTATTTCAAGCTCCCTCAACTAGAAAATGTGTGAAAATTGAATTTCACTGTTGGCAGGAAATGGGAAAATGACTTGAGATCACAGATTAAGGCTGAGAATCGCTTGAAAGATTTGGATATTAGTATTTTCTGCACCTGTAGCACAGCGACATTCGTCAGGAAGACCTCTCAGAGCTCTCTGAAGGTGAAATACCAGTAAGACGTGAGAAATGCTGAACTTCTGCTGCAGTGGAGGCCGTTCAGCATCTGATCAGGGCGCCCACAGTTTTCCTCTCTGTTTGGGGGCAACCGTCAGCTGAAGTGCCATTGAGCACAGCACTGAATTGCTGCCACTTTGCACTCTGCAGGTGAGTGAGTGAAAGCAGCATTTTGCTCCTCATAAGGAAGCACGTTATTACCTCGACAGACCTGCACGTTTGTCGAAGTTGCGTCCGCCACCTCTCTCTCTTTCCTCAGTGCTCGTCAGGAAAATGAATCTTTGAAAGCGTGAGTGCATTCAGGTCTGCCAGGTTTACGCTTCACTGCCCCCCGGGGCGACACGCCGCGTGTGGGAGCGGTGGCGTTTTCTGCCTTTAGCTCGTGCAGCACAAAGCTAACGTCACAGAGACGCCGTGTGGCCGACAGACTCTGGCTCCACCGTTATCACCATCTCACAGTGCAGGCGTGTATATTTAGAAGCGGCTGCCTACACAGCTTCACACTTCCTCTGCAGCTCCTCGCAGCACTCTTCATATTAATGTACATTCTGTACACATGAATTTTCATGCACGTCGCGGTGACGCAAACATCCTGTGCAGCGTCTTTGTTCTCGCCTGGCGGTCAGTAAAGCTCAGGACCGACACTGCAGGATTTCATTAAGCGTATTCGCATCACGTTCTACCTCAAAATGCAACTTTTTCTGCTTTTACCTTCATTTCCTTTTAAAGAATCTCTGCAAGGCACAGTTTGTTTTTTAATCATCAGGATCAAATATTGATGTTTTCTGCTGGTTTGTATTGTGCTTGTTCAGTTATGTGAGCAACAAGTCCTCAAAGTAACCTGAGTGAAATTTATACAAGCTGTAAAAACTGTGATCAAAACGTTACGCAGCAGCAGCTTTCATCACTGATTGATTTGTGATGTTTTCAGTGATAATAAACCATTGATTAGTTAATCATGGATTTGCAGATAAATTGATGATGATGAGGATAACTTTCAGCAGTTTTTTTAAGCTGCATCAGCTCGTTGAAACGCAGCTTTAGTTCTTCCACCAGCAGAATGTGTGTGACCCTTCATCCCTGTACACACTCAATGCGTCTTCCTCACAGTTGTTTTTATCAATAATTCAGCGTTTGGCCGAGTTGAAAACTGGCACATGTGCCTGCGGATGTGAAGCTCTGCCTGGACACCCAGCAGTGAACGAAACCAGGAGGTGAAGCGAACCTGTAAGAAACGACAGCAGTTACTGAGTCTGTAATGTGTTATCCACACTGAGAACGTGGTTATGCTTATTATCTTTGCATATATTGTGTGTGTGTGTGTGTGTGTGTGTGTGTGTGTGTGTGTGTGTGTGTGTGTGTGTGTGTGTGTGTGTGTGTGTGTGTGTGTGTGTGTGTGTGTGTGTGTGTGCTTTTCATGTGTGCCTGTAATTGTGTTCATTTTTATAGAGATTTGTCTTGTTTTTACCTCGTTAATGAGCTTTGTTCCAACATAAAGAACGTGGGATCGCCTGAAGTGATTCTGAAGCTCTGTGTGTGTGTGTGTGTGTGTGTGTGTGCGTGTGTGTGTGTGTGTGTGAGAGACCAGTGCAGGCGCTCGTACGTGTGCTAGTCAAATATTCATGTGAGTCAGTGCTCACAGCTCTGTCACATTCAGTGTTATATGAGCCGCCGGCGCTGAGCGAGCTGCTGCTGTTTACCTCTGCAATTACTGCTGGAGTGTTACAGGACGGCTCTCTATAGAGGATTATACACACTCCAACAGGCAGCTGACACTTCGGCTGTAAGTGTGTGTCTGCGCGAGGAGGACGGTGTGGAGCTCCTGCACGTTTGTTTTCAGGTTACATGACTTCATTTATTTCTAAATACATTATTTGTGTTGTATTTGGTATCACATGTCCTAAAATAAAGATAAGAGACGTCCTGAGCTGATCCTGAGTCTGTTCCCGGCACATCTTAATGGAACGGCATGGCTGAAATAAAGCCAATCAAAAACCAGGTCCATTCCTCCTCCTCCTCCTCCTCCTCCTCCTCCTCGTGCAAGTTGATGTCTGAACTCAGCCGAATGTTAGAAGAAGATGAAGAAGAAACGTACTTTTATTGTCTCAACACACAGCGAGCTGCACACGCCATGCTTCAGTGAAACTATCATCTCTGCATGTAACCCATCCTTGATCCGTCCTTCCTCCACAGCAGACCAGGAGCGGTGGTCTGCCAGCCGATAGCGGCACTCGGGGACCCAACTCTCATTCATCACCATTGGTGGTGACCTTTTTGCATGTTTTTAGGGGGGGTTATTTAAGGAGGACACCCCAGGTGAACACGGGGAGAACATGCAAACTCCACACAGAAAGGCCCTTTTCCTCGAGCAGCAGGCACTGAAGGCATGGTGGAGGACACGCCACCAGCGCCCACAGCGGGATTCGAACAGGAACCTTCTAGCTGTGAGGCGACAGTGTTACCACTTGTCCCACCGTGCCACCATTTTATGAGGTTAAAGAAATGAAACTCAGTAAAGTGTCAAAAACTCTTCCAGTTAAACTTCATATTTGATACTTGAATCAGTCATTTAAGCTGATCAGCTTCACAGTTTTTAACCAGATCCTCCAGATTTAAAAGCTCCAGCTGTTATTTCAGTGTGTCAGAAACACGTTTGGTCAAATTGACCTAAATACGATCATCAGATACCGAGTGGCTGTCCTCACCTGCGTGTCCTCCATCATTTCCTCTTTGTTCCCTCTCTGGGCGTCTGTCTCAGAACACACTCGGCGGAGTAATACGACATAAATCTGCTCGTTCCTTCGAGGCGAGCCTGCACACAGACAAGTCTTCGGCTGTTTCAGAGTCCGTCTGAGTCGACGGTGTTGCTGCTGCTTTGTGTGTCTGCAGAAGGTGAGTGAAAGCAGTTAAAGGTTGACGGCCGCCGAGCGCATTTGTATTCATGAAAACAACAAGAATCTGCTGATGGCTGTTTTCGAGAGCGGAAAAGTGTTGAGATATCGTTTCGCTGTGTTTGTGTTTGGCTGTGGATCTGCTGTGCTCTCATTAATGTGTAATACAGACAAATGGTGCAGGAGCTGATGCCTGATTGTGTGTGCACACGCACTCACACACACACACTGCAGCGCACTGTGTGTTACGCAGGAATAATTTAATAGGAAGGTTGTGGTCTCTGCACCCGATCTGTGGCAATTACTGCACGGATAGATTGCTCTGTCGCTCTCTTTGTCCTCTCTGCATATTCCATTAATGGTGGAAGAAAGATTCACATGCTCGACTTCAAGAAGAAAACTGATGTCAGTCTGCACATTTCTTATTGTTACAGTCCCTGACAGGATCCTCAAAGCGGACCTTTTCATTTCCTGCCCTGTTGGCTCCTCCTGAAGACGTAAATCTGGAGAAACGCCTCATAAGTTTCACTGAAAAGTGCTTTTTTTCCTCTGACGGACTCCTGAGAATACAATGTGTTCACGTCTCTTCTCTTCAGTCCTCCGGCGAGCGTCGGTCCGTTCAGCTCTCAGCGGTCTGAGGCGTCAGGGCACACAGCTGACCTGATGTTTGACGCTCACGGGCGCCAGCGGTCCAATCAGGATCGCTCGTGTCGGCCGTGTCGGCCGTGGCTGCGTCGGAGAAAACACAAACGGTTTCCACTGCAACACACACAAACAAACACACACACACCCTCTGGCCTGCGTTTCACCCTCGCTCTGGGCTCGGCCTCTTGGCTCTCGCTCTGGTTGGCTGTGACACTTTGTTCTAGTTTGTTCTTGCAGTTGTTGGCCAATAAAAAGAGAGAGGCATGATGGTAGTTTACCAAATAAGGCGAGTTCAGCCAAAGGCGAAAGCTTCGAGCAGAAATAACCTGAATCCAGCGCCAAAGGCCGCACATGCAGGAGCGCTGACGGCTCTGTGTGTAATATGAAATGTCACATGCACACACACACCGACAGTCTAATGCATGGAGAGCGGCCGCATGCATACATGCATGTAAATAATATGCATGACACACACACACACACACATCATGCATGCACAAACACACACGGGCAGCCAGAGGTCACTGTGACAGTCAGCTTCACGCTTCATGCAATCAGGATCCAAACCTACACACACACACACACACACACACACACACACACACACACACACACACACACACACACACACACACACTGCTGGATCTTTGCTCTGCTCCTTTCTGTGTTTGGGTCATTTCTTCTTCTCTGGTGTTTGTTGCAGCAGGACTTTAACACAAGGTGAGAACATGTTTGGAAAGTATCGACGTTTTGAAACGCGACGTCGTTTCTGCTTCAAGCGATCTGCTTCGATCCAACAGACTCACACTGTGGACTTCAGCTTTAGACGCTTCTTCACCTTCAAAGCTGCAGTAATCTGTATTTTATGCTCAAACAATGAAACGATTGAGACGTTAAAGGTGCTGCGTGTGAGGACAAACCAGACTTTTCACCAACATTTTCAGCCTGTCTGTGCACACGTACAGATTCTTACAAAACAAACATCTTCCTCTGCGTTGGCCTCTTCTTCACATGCAAACTGTTTGTAAACACTTTTTAAAATGGCCGCAGATTTTTCAGATCAGCTGAAACTCCAACACTGGCCGACCACCTTATGTTTTGTTGGCACTGCGAGCCCGTGAGCCAGAAAGGTGTTCAGTCCACGAAGGTGAAGAAATCAATGGCAGATAACTGTAAATAAATATCTAGCAGCTGTTTGTAAAATGAAGTTATTGTGGACAAAATCTTTTTCTGAACTGAGGGAGAAAACATCCATTCAGATAAACATTCGTATCCGTGTGGTCCGAGCGTCCGTCTCAGTGTCTATTGTCTCTCTGCCTGGACGTCCCTGCTCACCTGTGGCATTTCCTCACTTGCTCCATTAATGATGTAGTGGGACACTGTGGAGCAGAATGTCAGATTGTTGGGAAACATGATGCCAAAGTGATGAAGAGTAGCAGGAGGCAGGTGATCTGTCAGAGGTGATGAATGAGAGGAAGGAGGACGAATCAACTGCAGGGTCCCTGCTGTCAAAGAGGAGTCAGACTGGATGTGATGTTCAACTTCCAGTCAGGTTTTAATCAAACCAAATCCTGACTGACAGCATATTTACTGCCTTCATTTTATTGGTAGGATTCTGTAATTCTGCCGTTGTAAAGTGTTCATAATGAACTCCTGACAAAAAGGATGCTCAGAGCACAGAGAGTTGATCTAAAAATCGAAATATTTGACAGACATTGTGATTTCCTGCTTTCGTGTGTTAATGAGCGTTCTTCTCCAGACGTCCTTGAAACTCACCTGAAGAAGGCGTTTTGGAAACAATCCCTGTTTCCACTGCGTTTCCACACAGCAATAAAAAGTATAAATGTGACAAAACTGTTTTGTGTGACGGATTACTTCTGTGCAACTTGATTTTCATAGCGCGTGAACTGATCTGAGCGCAGCGGCTCTGGGAAGGGAATCCGTATGATTTGGAAAACGGTCACCAGTCGTTTAGATCACGCTGGGCTGATTCCCTGATTGGAGGCACCTGCTGTGAAATCACTGATGGGCGTGTGCACAGACCTGCAGCTCAGGTAAGAGTCAAACGGTGGAAGCTTCTGCTCAACAAAGTTGATGCATCCCAGAATCATCAACACGTGTTCTGATCTGCACCTCTGAGGGTCAGGAGTTAACCGTCAGGGTCAGGGCGCTCGACCTCTGAGCGCCTGCAGGTGGCAGTAACACAGCAAGACGTGCTGCTGTGCACCAACAAAGGCAGTGGAAGAAGAAAAGACAGGAAGGACAGGATGGATGAAAGCAGTGCTCAGCTCTGCAGAGGTTTTATGAGGAAGGAAACACATTCGACACGACGGTTAGTTTTGGTGAGTAACGCTGAACGTGAACAGTTTGATTCTGAGAAAACCCAAAAGAGACACTTTAAGTCTCAACAGGTTTAATTTCACAGTATAGTAAAATGAATGTAAACCAGCGGCTCAACAACCAGAGACTGCGTTTGAAACTTGCTTTAAAATATGTGACATTAAATATTTTAGCTCAAACTTTTGTAATTCCCTCCTTTACTGCAGCTCCTGCATGACTTTCTTTGCTTTGCTCGCTGCTGTTGAGCTTCTGTTCGCGCCTGCAGCGTCTGACGTCTTTAATGCAGACCGATAACTGCTGCTCCTGTTTGCCCGAAGCTGTGAACAAAGACAAACAACATGATTTCCAATGTCAGCTCATTCAAAACTGAAATGAATATGTGGTATTTTTAGCGCTAGGGGAAGCTCACATTAAGGTGGAGACGGCGCTGTCAGCCCAGCAGACGCGTTCAATGTGCATTTCAGGTGTGAAGTGAGTGTGGCTGCGTTGACACAGCAGCGTGTGGTCACAAAGAAAGACAAACGACCTGCATCTATTTGTGAGAGACATCATCTGCAGCATTTAGCATGCAAATCAGTGCTTTTACCGTCAGGAGTTTTAAATCAGTCAGCGGCGTCCATGTTTGCACGCCTACCTGTGAGTGTGTGTATGCATGTATGTTAATGTATGCATGTGTGTGTCAGTGTGCACCTACAGGAAGCCCGTCTGAGCGCACGCCGGCCTCGCGGCCCCGGTTGTCTGTCAGGGTCCCCGGGGAGCCGAGAGGCGGCCTCTCCTGCGAGCGGGAGGCTGTCATGGGAGATTGGTCGGGAGGAGATGGAGGATCAAGGTTTCACTGGGCTCTTTACAGAGGCTTAGCCGCTAATATCCCGCTGCAGAGGCGCTTTCCCGCACGCTGTTTAAGATTCAACACATACGAGCCAGAAGCGCCGGCCTGTTTGCACCGCCGGGGATGAAAAGCCGAAGCGAGCGCTCGTTTTCAAGGTGAACATTGTTCACGGGAACCAGCTGCTGCCATCACAATCACCGGCGATGGACGTGTAAAATCCCATTCACCGCCATTGTACTGGACAGGCAGAAGTGCAAACTGACCCTGTAAGACAGATTATTTTTGATCCCTGACAGGAAATTCTGGACTTGTGCAGCAAGCTAGTTGCTAAGCTACCGAGCACCAAAGAAAAACAGTGCATCAGTGTCTGCGGCTCGTACAGCGAGCAAGAACCAGAGCAATCATTCAACACGTGCGGCGGGATGGATGATATCCATCTGAAGTGCCTCCTTGTTTCCCAGTTAAATGTGGTGTTTGAGAATATCACATGCTTTGATCTGCTGTGGAGAGAGAGAAGAAGAAGAAGAGAGGCCGGAGCAGAACAAAGACCAGGCAGAACAAAGAAACAAAGGGGAAGAGGAGCAGCAGAGGAGGAAGAGATGGAGAAACCAGAGTAACTGGTGACCGGAGGAGGAGGAGGAGGAGGAGGAGGAGGGGGAGGAAGAGAATTATAGCAGCAGCGGTAGAGAGGAGATTGTCATTTCAAGCCTCACATCAGTAACAGGATCCAGCCGTCACGCTCCAGCAGCCCGCAGGTCACCTCGGCTCTGCCGCTCGTCTCTACGCGTCTGTCTGCCTCACGTCCAGACCTCCAGTTCGTTTAAAAGCCGGGCAGAGCGGCAGGAAGCTCGTCTGCGGCAGGTGGACGCTACCTGCCGACATCATGCTTTGACACGGGTGTTTGGTGAAGACGCCAGGGACGAGATGAAAGACGGGCAGCGGACGTGCTGTCCATGAACACTGCCTGTAAAACTGAAGCCGTGCAGCACTTCTCATGAATTCCTCCTTCCTGTGTGCTGCAGTTTACCTTCAGCCTTCATCGCACCTGAGCCCGGCCTCAGCTTCGATGAACTAACTGTGGGAAAAGACTTTTTCTCCCCCTGAAATGGCAGAATGAGCCCCCCCCCGTGACCTCCCTGTGCAGCAGCTGTCACAGTGAAGGCCACAGGACTGACCAGTCAGGGCTGGAGTCAGCTGCCCCCTGGTGTCCCGGTGCGTTACTGCAGCGCTGCCATCTGAGGGAGGAAGAGGGGAAAGATCAGAGACTTTGAATCTCTGCAGAGGGACTCAGGATAAAGATCAAACTTCTAATCTCCTGCGAACATCAAAAATAGATGAATTTCCCCTTTCATACTCTGCGTTTAAGTATTTGACCTAAATCTGATGCATTATACATCAAGAGAGTCTCCTAATACACGACTCGTCTGCAGCCCCATAGGCACTGCGTAATATAGGCATCTCAATCTATAACTCCACTCTCTTATCTTGATGTTCAGCTTTTTGTGTTTGTGTGTGTGTGCGTGTGTGTGTGTGTGTGTGTGTGTGTGTGTGTGTGTGTGTGTGTGTTTATCAGTTTAAATTGAAAAGAACAGCGGTTCAGGGTCTACTTCATATTGCCAACACTGATCAATAAATCATTTCAAACATTGCTGATCGGAGACCACAGCTGTCTGTAGGGAAACACAGATGTGTGTGTGTGTGTGTGTGTGTGTGTGTGTGTGTGTGTGTGTGTGTGTGTGTGTGCGTGTGTGTCTGTGGGTCACTGCAGCAGGAAGAGAACGTGTGTGTGTGTGTGTGTGTGTATACGAGTGCAGTATATGGTCTTTGCAGTACAGAGTAACGGAGCATGTTTTAATGACAGAACACCTCAGTGACCGAAGGACACACACACACACACACACACACACACACACACACACACACACACACACACACACACACACACTCACTCACTCTGTGCATTTCCCTCTTTGTCTCACTGTGATAGCTGTGTGTGTGTGTACAGTGTTTCCTGCATGTTTATGAGTGTGTGTCTGCTTGTTTATCTGGCTTGTGTTTCCGTTTGTGTGTGTATGTGTGTGCGTGCGTTAATGTGTTGCCGCCTCTGTGTGCGTGTGTGTGTGCGTTAATGTGTTGCCGCCTCTGTGTGCGTGTGTGTGTGCGTTAATGTGTTGCCGCCTGTGTGTGTGTGTGTGCGTGGCCCATGTGTTGCTGGTTGTGTCTTTGTGTGCAGCTCCATACGTCCTCTATAGGAGCTGGTAGGAGGCTGATCTGCTGCAGAGCTGAATGACGGCTCAGCTTCATTGTTCCATGTCTGCAGCTCTTCTTCTTCTTCTTCTTCTTCTTCTTCTTCTTCTTCTTCTTCTTCTTCTTCTTCTTCTGTCTTTGTTCTTGTCTGTTTCTGTCCTCTTTGATTTTCTTCTTTATGTTCTACTTGTCTTTTGTCTTTTGTTTGCCCTTTTGTCCTCTTCTCTATTGTCCCTTCTTTTTCTTCTCTCATCCTTTTTGTCCTCCTCTTCTTTTTGTCCTCTGTTGTCTTCACCTCTTCTTTCTTTCTTTTTTCTTTTGTCCTCTTCTATGTTGTCTTCTGTGTCCTCTTTGCTTTTTTCCTCCCTTTTACTCTTGTTGTTCTTGCTTTCTCATCTTTTTCACTTGTTTTGTCTTTGTCCTCCTCATCATCTCCATCACCTTGTCCTCTTCTCTCCATCCTCAGTTATTCTCTCCTCCACTCTGTTGTCACCTCCTTTGTCCTCTTCCTCATCTCTTCATCTTGTTTTTTCTCTCCCCACTCTTTTGTCCTCTGTTGTCACTCCTCTTTTTTTCTCTTCTCCTCTTCTCTCTTTGTTCTGCTTCTTTTGTCCTCTTTTTCCCCTCTTTCATCTCCTCTTCACCATGTCCTGCTCTTTCCGTTCTTCTTTATCCTCTTCCTTTTCCTGTCCTTTGTCCTCATCTCTTGTCCTCTCTTTGTTCTCCTCTTCAGTCTTTCTCTGTTGTCCTCCTCCTTCTTTCTCTTATCCTCTTTTGTCCTCTTTGCTTTTGTCTAACCATCCTTCTCCTTTGTCTTTGTCTCTTGTCTTTGTCCTCTACCCTCTCTTTGGTTTTTGTCCTCCTCTCTCCTCCTCTCTCCTTCTCTCCTCTGGGTGAGATATTGCCTCTGTGATGCGTTGTGACAGTGACGTTAATGGAAGCACTGTACATTTAACGACCTATATCTCCGGAAATTCCTCTGCCGCTTCTCGTTGCATGCACACGCACGCACACACACACACACACACACACACACACACACACACACACACACACACACACACACACACACACACACACACACACACACCTGAAATACAAAACACAACCAGTGCAGCAGATACAGGTCTGTACACCTGTAAATACAGCAAATATGTGTGTTTTTGTTACTTATTATATGATCACGTGAGCGAGTGTGTGGACACGTGTCATTTAACTCTGCATGACTGTCACTCGGCTGTGTGTGTGCGTGTGTGTGTGTGTGTTTTGATATGACACAACTGTCAACAGCACAACAAAAGAGCGAGGGAGTCGCTGAGCCGGGAAGTCGGGGTGAGAAAGAGTAAGTGAGCAGAAGAGAGTGAGCGGCGATGGAGATGAGGGGAGAAAATGATGAATAAGAATAAAGAGAGAGAGGTGAGGGAGGCTTGTGGGGGACACGAGGGAGGGAAAGAGGAAACCTGAGCGAAGGCAGGACAGATGGAAGAAGAAAGACGCAGCGATGGAACAAAGGGAAAACACATGAAGGGATTATTAACAGTGCGCCGGCAGAGACGCTGTTTGTGCCACGACGTGGATTTGACCCAACTGGAATCTGCTTTCTGAACTCAAATCCTCTTGAGTCCCTCTGCGACTCTCTGGTTGAATTTAATATACATAAAAACAGTATTTAAACCAGGGAGGAGTCATATTTTGTTCTTTTTTCACTCATCTCACCGCTGCAGCCTCTCCCACTGTCAGTGAAGAGATGTCACACAGGAAGTCCAACATCCAGAGTGGAATAATGAATTGATTAATTACTCGCAGTGAATTAATTAATTAATCCAAGATTTTGATCCAGTCAGGATTTGCTGCTTCTCCTTCTCTTATTTCATAAATAAATAATCTGAACATCTGTGGCTTTTGGACTGATGGTTCTGACAATAAAGGACTCTGTATGTGATCTTGGGCTCTGATAAATCGTGACGGGCAGTTTTTGATATTTTCTGATCAATCAACAATAATCAAATTAATCAAGAATGAAAGTAATTGTTAGAGGCAGCTTTACTTCTAGTGGCTTCACAGACATCTGTCCACCTTTCCTAGCAGCTTTTAATGTGAAATGTTTATGAGATTTAAATCATATTTAAGTGTTAACAGGAACCAAACTGCATTTGGAAGCTGGATCTTGGTGGTGAACACGACACGACTCATTCTGTCATTGTGTTCATAGAGAAAGTGCTGTGGACATGAATATTATGCAGAATTTACCCTGTGAGCCGTTATACTCGAGCTGACGCCTTCATGTCCGTATTTATTTCATCGTTTACGGCACTGTCAGTCTGCAGGATCCAACCAGCTTTCCGAAGGACTCCCTCTATGCAGACGATGTCCTGCTCTCTCTTTGCTTCTGCTCTTTATCCCACTTCTGTGTCTCTGCAGCCCAAACCAGGTGTGAGAAACACGCCTCATAAGCCCCTGTAAACCCCTCAGCAGCATGAATGTGTGTCCATTAATGGTGTGTGTGTGTGTGTGTGTGTGTGTGTGTGTGTGTGTGTGTGTGTGTGTGTGTGTGTGTGTGTGTGTGTGTGTGTGTGTGTGTCTGTCAGGTTGGGTCAGCTTCACTGATCTGATTTCTCTAAGTTCAAACATTAAGAAACCTTTCTGGTTCTGTTGTCAAGTTGGAGTGCAAATAAATAAATGCATTCATTTAAAAAATTGTTCTTTCTTCACTGTTTTCCGTTGACTTTGGATCAGACCCCATGAGTTCCATGTGAAGCTGTGGTTGTGGTGGAGGAGCTGGTTCATACCTCCATCACCTCAGCTTCACCCTCTCTGTTCTCCACCAGCACAATACATCCTCCATTAGCTGAGTAACTTGCATCGTAATCCTTAATTGGAAAATTCCCTCTTTCCTCCATCTAATTGATTCCCAATAGTGAATGTTATGACAGCTGCTGCTGCAGCTCGTGGGCTGTAATCAAATCCCACATGTTGCTTAACCTTTTCACTTCCACCCGGCTGATTAGCTGCTGTCAGGCAGCACATGCACAGTATTTTAATTTTTGCAGATATGTGATTATTTTTAAGGTCAGTTTATTATTTTGCATTTCATTGCAGCCTGTCACGTGTCTGAGGTTATTATTTTCAGCTTTATCGGTTTCGTCCTAATTACCTTTCACCTACATGTGAAACTTCCAGATGTGACATTCATGTAACATCTCTGAAATATTTATTATATTAGTAAATTTGTCTGATACGAGCATGACGAACAATATGTTATACTCAAAAAAAAAAACAACACCTGCTTCTTTTCCATAAGATTTAATTTTCTTAAACCTCAGAGGAGTTTTAAACCGGTTCAGTCGATATCAGTCTTCTTCTCCGATGGATAAATGTGGAGTGATTCCTTTAGAAAGAAGACTGAACACCTTTCAGAAGATCTCTGGATGCTAGTTTTCAGATGATGACAAACAAGATGCATGTGTGTGTGCGTGTGTGTGTGTGCGTGCGTGTGTGTCATGCCGTCACCCTGCGGCATGTGGAGTTTTGACCTGATGACCTCCAGACTCAGTTCTAATGAAGCACTGATAAGATCACTGAAATTCACCGACACGCGACTCAGGCTGACTTTCTTTTTAATTTATAGCATCATTTTGTTTTGTTCATGGTCTGGAACATTCTTCTCTGAATATATTGTTAAACAAACACGTCATGCAAAGCAAAGACGGCAGCACATTAAAGGTTAATGATGGAGTTTATTGTGCGTCATTAATAAATAAACAGTTTGTGGAGGAATGGTTGTTGTTTTTATGTGAATTAAAAATGATCATCTCTCTCTCTCTCTCTCTCTCTCTCTCTCTCTCTCTCTCTCTCTCTGTCACTCTCTCTCTCTCTCTCTCTCTCTCTCTCTGTCTCTCGCACTCGCTCTCAGGCGTGGAGGCGGAGCCTTTGTGTGAGGCGGCTCCCGTGGTCGTTTGGAGACTCATCGAGGCCGTCGAGAAACACGGTGAGAGAATACAAACATGAACAAACGCCTGCTTACTTTAAAGGATGAGTTCAACAGTTTAGGAAATACACTGTTCACTGCACACCTGGAGTGAGGATGTGATTAGCCTAGCTTAGCATAAAGAGGGGAAACAGCAGCCAAGCCTGTGAAGATCACGCATCAACATGTTGTAAGTTGGACATGAACAGAGATGAGAAGAACAGCTGTTTAAGGGGCGGCACGTCTTGACAAACAACTGTGGATCCCTGTGAGAACCCATAACTTTGGTTCCTCATTACCAGCCGCAGCGCAGGTCAGCTGATAGTCGGTGAGCACAGGCTTTGGTTTATTAGAAAACCTAAAACCTGCCAACGTCACTGACGGCTCGGCATCAGGAAGCTGAAATACTGCCAGCGTGGAAGTGTTTGGAGGTGTATTTTGAACTTAAGATAAAAGCAGACTAGTGTTTTCCCCCTGCTTCCAGTCCAATGCTAAGCTAGGCTAACGATATCCCGACTCCAGCTATGTCTGTTCTCATTTCATGTTGGAAAAAACCTCATCAGCATTTCATCTGTAAAGTGTCTTATTAAAAAGGATCAAAACCAGCTTCCTTCCACATAAGAAGTAGTAAATAAATGTGTTGGATTTGTGTCTTTGAGGTCAGCAGGTGATTCTGTAACTCAGCAGGACGTGTGAGAAATGGGTCGTAACTCGACGTCAGTAACCTGGAGCCACGTGCACAGCACTGCTCATACGTTGAGCCTGGCGCAGCCTAAAGGACGAGCATGTTTTCCTTCTCAGCTGACTTCTTCTGTTTGCTCTGCAGGTTTGAACACTGAGTCTCTGTATCGAGCTCCTCCGGCCTCCGGTGGACCTGCAGAGCTGCGGCAGGCTCTGGACTCGGGTAGGTGCTCTACGAATTTAGCTGATTAACTTAAGGACGTAAATGGAATCAGTGTCAGGATTTGGTGCATTTCTCAGTTTTATGTGGTTGTAAATTCAGTGTCTTTGTGTTTGGACTGTTGGTCTGGTAAAATAAGCGACTTGACGATGTGCTTGAAGGCTCTGGAAGCTGCTGATGGGTTCAGTGTGTCACTCTGAGCATCACTCTGATGTTATCTGTAAGAAAAATCAGCTTGTCATCAGTCAGTCATCCTGTAGACTCTCAGAGCGGCGTACAGGAGTCTGAAGTGAGTCTTGAGCAGGGCAGGTCAAGGTAAGGGGTGAAGGAAAAAGCCATCCAGTCGGAGACAAAAGAGAATAAAGCCTCTTTCAAACAAGCGCTTTGTTTCATAAATGTGTTGCTGACTTTACATGATGGTGAGTGAAGGTCACGATCGCTTCTTTCTCGGCTGAACCTGGCAACACCGCCGTAACACTCAGCAAGTCTCAGCTGAATGCAGCTGCGTTAATGGAAACTGAAAGCAGTGCACAGTTCTGTATTTGATAAAAATGATTATCATCTCTTTTAACAGAGAAAATGCAAATAGTTCATTTTACTGCAGACGCTGAAAATGAGCCATTTTAGGTTGTAGAGGAGATTCTTCTCAGGTCGAATCCGTCTAAAAAAATGTGTTTTTTTATTTTTTACGGTGGAATTTTTCATTTTTTCATTTGCAACACGTTTATTTGTTTTGGATTTTTGTGTTTTTCAGTTTCTGAAGCTGCAGCAGGTTTCTCCTGATGCTAAAGTTTTGAGCCATTACAGACTTCCTGTCCTGTTACAGCGCACAACGAATGAGTAGACAAACATGTTTTCTTACTCTACATTCAGAGTTGAACTACACAAAGCGATGCTGCCTCAACACCGTGAGGATGACCTGTAAAGACAGGGCTGCGCTGGATCCTGCAGCACTTCAGAAGCTAAACAGTCGATTTCTTTATTCCATCTAGTTGTGACGCTGTGTTAAATTAGCTCAAAGGTCAACGTTACTGTGACGTTTTTGACCGTAACTCAAGAATTCAGAAGCTAATTATGACAAAATTCCTCAGAAATGTCTCAAAGGATAAAATGATGAAGTTTTGTATCCAAAAGGTCTGTTAGGATTTGGAAGTTTTTTTATTAGCAGGATAGTCATTGATACCAATAACTGCATTGATATTAATGAAATTCAGGTGGCAGTGGACAGGTGAGGTGGAGCAGGGAGCATTGATGACATCATGGTTGCGTCGTGGGGATACCCCTGAGTTCCACTTGGTCTCGACCAATGGGAAACCAGGATTTGGATTCAAGCCAAATCTTACACTCAGGTGTGATTTGGTGTTTTCTTGTTTCCTGACTTCTTTATCACCTGCAGGCCTTAAGCAGCAGGATGAGCATCGTTGATGCAGCCTGAGGGAATGGAGAACACTCCTCTTCCTGCGTATTGATGGAAAACTCCTTCATGTGTACCAGGAGCTAAATATCACAGTTATTGTAGCTCCATCTGTAAAGAACATTTACCCGACAGACGCCTGTATGTGAACGACAGAAAGCCTTTATTTTAACAGATAGAGAGGCAGCACTGTTACACATTCCATGTGTGAGCATGTTCATCTCAAAGCAAAGAAAAACAGCCCTTAAAGACGTGAAGGGATGTGATGTTTTTGTACTCTCTGCTGGTACAAAACTGCAGCGATTGCAGTAAAAAGCAGCAACATGTATCAGTTATTCAGCTTTGAGTTCATGAATCTCTGCACTGAACTACAGAAGCAACAAGTGGCTCATGAGCGACGGCCGGAGCTCCCAAGCCTCACCTCCTGCTCTCCTCTCTGCATTTAAAGCAGCGTGAGCGCCTGCCGAGGCTGCAGCTCCTCGCACCGGGCGGCTGAAGCCGGACGCAGCCCAACTCACTCCAGACAAAAAAGTTGGCCAAGTTTGAGTTGCTGAAGTTCAGCTTTGGCACCACCAGGGAGTGCTCTGACTCCGCACTTTATTTTGGGAGGGAGGCGGGGAACTCACAAAATCTGTGAGGGGAGAGAGACGGGAGGGAGGGAGGGACACATTTGTTATCAGCTGCAGTGTGATGCTGCTGACTGGGAAAGGCTGAGTGCAGATGTTTCAGTAGTTTTTAACCGTCTGCTGAAACATGGACGTGAGATATGAAGCTTTTATTTGTGCCGGCTCATCAGTGGAATCATCAGTCCTGTTCGCTGCTGCGCTTTTCCTGCAAATCCATCCTTTGTGTCGTCGAGTCCATGACCAGTTTTAAGGAATCAGGTGTCCTGTTGTTCAGTCAGACCTTAATTTTGCTTTTCCGTCATTCAAAGTATTCTTGAGCGATTCTTGCGGTCACTTTCACACCTGCAGTTCAGCTCACTGCTGCTGTGCTCTCACAGCTCACACACTGTACAGTCACATGGACCGACCCCTTGATTGGCCAGTTTTGGTGGCGCGGTCGACATCATCGATCCGACACGGAGCCCAGCTGGTAGAAACAAAAAGTCCAGACATGTCTCGTGCTCTGATATTCAGCATTTCACTGATTTGTTAAGGAAAAACTGCCAAAATGTGGATTTTAATCCTCTGATCTGTTAATCTTTGCCTGTTTGATCTGGTTAAATCATCCCATAAGTTCATGGCAGAATACATATATGAATATACCATGAAATTATGGGATGTCTCCTGCTCTTTCATGACCTTTGACTGTGTCATTCGAGAGGACGCCGCTGGCTGTTTATGAGAATATATTTCCTGGTGCTGCTTGAAACTCCTGAGTTGTATTTTCCAGTAATGTTTAAAATTATGAAAATCAGCCCCAGGTTGTAGGAAAAAGGGAATTTCCCTTTGAATGTATTATCCAGAAGATTATTTTGATTTAAGCCGTCATGATCATAAGACCCAGAATGAGAAAATGGCTTGTTATGATGGATGTTTTTCTCAGAAAGTCTCAGAGTTTCTGCAGAAAAAGTCAAGAACTTTGCAAATCCAGTACATTATATTGAGCGGGAAGAATGGGTTCATTGTAGAAGAAGACACACAGAAGGCACACACACACACAGAAACACACACACACCTGGCCTCCTTGGGCAGTGGTGGGAGGTCAGCGTGGGGCCAAAGATATGCACATACTCCAAGTAAGTGACTGAAAGGAGCTGACATGCAGGCACTCAGAGGAATTTAGCATGCAGGCTTGATGCGCACACCCACATATATGTTGAGACAGAAAGGGGGCTGCATGAGAGACGTCCTGCGCACTTTATGCTGGAAAATGTAGAGAAATGCGGCCGCTGACATCCTGCAGTCACACTGGCTTCGTGCACGCTGAGCGGTCTAACAGACCCGGACAGATCCTATGGAATATATATGAAAAGCGGTGGCTTGTGTGCAGATCTGTGCTGACATGTGGCTGCAAAGTTACGCCATCAGACACGAAGGAAAAGTTTGGCTTGAGTGTCGGAGGGCAGAGAGGGAAGTCATGATGAAGGACAGCTGAAGGACGAAGGGACAGACATGTCTCTTTGTCTTTGATGTCACATGTAGACGTATCTCTGTGTCTCACTGTCAGAGTTGTCTCCTTGGGTTGAGCAGGCAGATGAAGGTAAAAGAAATGTCTTCTTCTGTGCGGTCAGACCTGAAGGCGATAAATAAATTGATCTTTATTTCCAGGCTTTGCTCTGGCAGTCATTTCAGAATCAGTTGCTTTACTCAGAAAGTCGTCTTCTGGCCGGTCGAGTTAGTTTTCATGCATGTTTTTGTTTTTTGTCTGTACGTTCACAGGTTTCCTGTTTATTGAGTTCACCTGCACAATGTAAAACAGTGCGAGATGACCGCTCTGCCCTTCATGATGCCTGTCAGAAAAACATCCTTTAGCATCGGGGTCATAGTTCGTGGTGGGTTGTATTATGATGACAAACATCTCTCAGCCTGTAACCACGACCTCTCTGATAAACACATAGTTCAATATACATATTTGCAACAATATCAATAAAACCTGAAGATTACGAAGATTTTTATGGCAGAATTAATTGCTGAATTGAAAGCGATTGTACATAATAAAGTGGCCAATGAGTGACCATGTTGAGCCTCAGGTCTGTCCACATAGACATAGACAAAAAGAAAAAAGATCATGTTAGCTGCTAGCGGCTCCATGACAGCAAGACAGTAAATCAGCTTTGAAGGGACCAGTGAAGCGCGATAAACCTTGTGGTTGTAGTATGAACGTTGTGTGAGTGCCGCCATGCCAGTCAATGCGTGCATGTCCGCCGGGCGCTTAGCGTCTCCGTATCGGAAGAGTGTCCACATTCCCCCACGGAGAATACGTGTCGAGACTATTCTTGATGGACGATGCAACCAAACACAAAGTCAGACACAGGATTGTGTAGACAAGCTGGTAAATTTTCAAAATAAAAGAGCCGATGCAGACAAACGCAGTTAAAACAGACAAATAAAGAAACCATTCGACTGTGAAGCCTGCTGACACCTGAAAATCAAGAGTAAAAGACCAAACAAACACGATCTGAGCGAGTCAACGAAGCTCCGCGTCTGAAACACGACCGGTGGGATCTAAGGTTCTTCTATGGAGTAATCCTTGGCACACACACACACACACACACACACACACACACACACACACACACACACACACACACACACACACACACACACACACACACACAGAGAGTGATGCTGTAGAGTAACTTATTACTTCCTAATTGAATTACTAGTAATATGTAATTTAGGACATTTGTTGGCCAACTCTGTCTGAAGCCTCACTTTCAGTTCTGCCAGCGGGAACAAAGTCTGACTGTTTCTGTCTGCTTTCATGTGTCCATTCCAGATGAATGAATGAATGAATGAACTCAGGCTCTTTCTCCTCATGTATCATCTACTGTCTTTATTTGTGCGAAGCAGCACTCAAAAGGTCAACCTCCATGTGAAATCTGTCTTTTTATCAAAGTGCTGTTGATGGTCTCTTCTTGGAAATTTGGAAACAGCCGCTGTGTGTCCAGGAAAACAGAAGACATCTGTTGGTCTTTGCAGCGGCGCCATCGATTATCCCACTGAGAGAAGCTGAAAGACGTCTGTTTGCACGTTAAGAACACAGTTATTGAAGGAGCTGATGGCGACTTCTGTTTCTGAGGTGCTTTTGTTCAGACATTTACAGCTCAGGCTTTGTCCTCAGAGCTCTGCTCTTCATACTCGTCAGCCATGATCTGTCTCACTGATGTCACTGCTGTGACCTGGAGGTCAAAGTTGAACCGGGATCAGCATCGCTGTCGTCATCGCTGAGGGGAAGGACGGGCAAAAGACAAACAACAACACAGACTGTGAGTGTGAGTTAACAGGAAGCGAGCTGCCGTGTGTGTGTACGTTTCATGGATCGCTGTGAGAGAGCGACGCAGCGTCCGTCCGTCCGTCACTCTGCAGGAGGAGTGTGAGGCTGCTGCAGCGCTCTTCATCGCCGCGTTGTGTTTGTGCTGCTGAGTTCTGGAATAATGTTACGTAACAGGGAGCAGTTTCATTGTACAGACACGCTCAGCCTATTCTGCAGCTTCAGATCCCGAACCGACCTGTGTGCGCGTGCGTGTGTGCGCGTGCATGTGTGCGTGCGTGTGTGTCAGGCTCAGAAAGCTTTCGAGAACATTACCTCATCGAGTTGACCTCCGATTGGTACACGGCCCGGACGTTGCCATGGTGATAGCTAGCCTTTTTTAGCTGGTTGGTTCTGCCGTGCCCACACATCGCTCAGTGTGTGTGTGTGTGTGTGTGTGTGTGTGTGTGTGTGTGTGTGATAGCACCTCCATCTTTGTGAGGACCACATTTAGTTAGACATTTGCTGCAAATGAATGCATTTTGGACATTTTTTGGACAGTGTGGACGTTTCAGAAGGGGACATTTTCAGACATTGTTGACAATTTGTCCTTTTTTAAAGGTGAAAACATTTTGTAAAGTTGGGACATTTTGCAAAACTGGAAAAAGTTAAAGATTTTTATTTTTAAAGTGAAGACATTTTGTACATTTTGTGGACATTTTGGAGAGAAACTGCCTTTATATTATGGACAGTGGGGACATTTTTGGACAGTGAGGTTATATTTTATAGAGCGGGGACAGTTTGGACAATCAGAATGTTTTGTCCAGTCCACTCCTGCTTGGTTTTGGATTGCGGGTAGAATGAGGACTGGTGGGTTTGTGTGACAGTGTCCTCATAAGTGTGGACACACAAACACATCAGTGTGTGTTTGTGAATAAACACACAAACTGTATGAGCATTTTCATCACTGCTGGCTTTGTGTGTGTTTGTACACTTTGACCCAGATAGAGTGTGTGTGTGGACGACATGGATGTACTAACAACGCACACGCACGCACACACACACACGCGCACGTGCGCACGCACACACCGTCGTGCCAGCCTGTCAGGCACAGAGTGGGCAGTCTCTGTTTTGGAAACGATGACTCACGTTGGCTCAGACTGCAGCAGAATTCACTTTGTCTTCGACACAAACTGCACACGTTACGCACACACAGCACACACAGCACACACACAGCACATACACACACACACACACACACACACACACACGGAGGCGTCCCGCAGCTCACGCACACACACATAAACAATCAATGATCATTTGTGCGTGTGTAATAATTCATCAAACTTTAACACCTTTCCCCCCGTCCCCATCCCGCCCTCCTGTCCGTCCACCCTCGGCTCAGATGGACGGAGACGTACTCTCTCTCTTCCCGTCTTCCCATCCAATCTGTTAACTGCTCGCCGCTAACGAGCGATCAGCCAATCTGCAGCCTTGGAGCCATTAAATAATCTTTTATTTCACTGCTCCTCCTTTATGTACTCTTCCATCTCCCCCTCACATCTTCTGTCTCTTTCTCTCCCTCTTTTTTATTCACTCATTCATCACGTCCCTTTTCCTCCCCTCCCTCCCTCCCTCCCTCCCTCCCTCCCTCGCTGACAGGAGCCGCTGAGTTCAGCAAAACACAAATTAAAAGAGCTCCTCCGCTCCATCTCTCCGTCTCCATCCCTCCATCCTCCGCAGCCGTCCTTCCCGTCGTCAGTCGGTCCCGGCCCCGCTATTGGTCCGAGGTGATGTCATCATCTTCCTCTGGCGCCCGTCAATAACCTATTAGAAGCCGGTGTTTTTACAGTCAGCTGGGGAGCGAAGAGGCGCAGCCACACATGCTCGTACAGTGACACACATGCACATAAAGCTCCAGGCTGCAGAGTCTCGCTTTCAGAGTGATTCTTCATCACCAAGTGCAGCGAGTTCAGAGTTCTGCTGCGTTAAAGAAACTCTGGTTTCTCCTCTTTCGTTCAGCTCGGACAGAAAACAGGCTGCAGGGATGCACATCCGTGTGTGTGTGTGCGCATGTGTGTGTGCACGTGTGTGTGCGTGGAGTTGAACCTTAGCTGCGTAAATCCAGGAAACACATTCACATTTGACAGTTCTGCTCTTCACTGTTCGTGTCCAGAAGCAGTGTGGTCTCTGCAGTGAGACGCAGAGCAGCTGGTGGATGCACGTGAAGCTTCCTGTGGTTTCAGTCGAGGTCTCTGATGGTGGATGCAGCCATTTTTAGGTTTTATGTGCATTTCCTGTATCTCTTGATGACATATACTCCGGTGAAGACCCCACAGCACGCTCGGCTGTTTACGAGAAAGGCCTTAACAACGTCACAACGTTTCGTCCTCCTTCACGATGGTCGCCGTGTAAACAGCAGAACTGTGATGTCACAGCACGAAGTCGTCCACCAGGAATGAGCGCTGGCACGAGCTTGACTGACGGCAGCGGCGTCTTCCTGCACGATGCCGCGCTGTGTCGAAGGAAAAGTTGAGCCAAGCTTTTTTTTGCTGGATCGTTTGCCACTGTTGGACCACGCAGAGACGTCGTTGAAATGGGGGGGGGGGATCCATGTGTCTGATTGATCTGATTGATCTGATGTCATGTTTGAACAAATCCAGGTCTGAGCCGTTGTTGCTCTGTCATGATCTTTACCTTGAAACCGTCGAAACACAAATTTCTGCCTTCAGACTGGAAGAAGACATCCTCCGTGACGATGACGCGTCACGTTTTTCATGATTTCTGGTTGCAGGAGTCAAAATCGACTAGAAATGTACATCACACCCACAGAAAATTCTCTCCATCGCTGTCTTCTTCCTCCTCCTCCTCCTCCTCCTCCTCCTCCTCCTCCTCCTCCTCCTCCTCCTCTCTGAACACTCAACAAGCTCCCAGCATCCTTTTCAATGATGTCATCTCTCTCACAGTGCCAGTGTGTCGTCTGACAACACATAAACACACAGTCTGCAAACACAAACACATGCATTAGGATGTACGCTGGACAGCAACGACTTGATGATATGTGAATATACAGAACACCTCTTCCTCCTCTTCTCCTCTCCTCTCCTCTCCTCTCCTCTCCTCTCCTCTCCTCTCCTCTCCTCTCCTTCCGTTTCCGGTGTGAGTGTGAGTGGTTGCAGTGGTGGTGGCGGAGTGCGAGTGGCGCGGAAGTTTGAATTTGTTTCCTTTTCACGGGTCTCAGGTGTCTTTTCTCTCCACTGCATGTGCTGATCAGGTAAGGTTTTTTTTGAATTACTTTTGACGAACTGTTGTTTGTTCGATCACTTGTTAGGGAGTGTTTTTTCGGAGGGATGGCGTCCGCCGAGACGCCACCTCCGTCCCTCCGGCAGGGAGTGAGGATAGTCCCGCCTGACAATAGTGTGTCGGTGGAGGAGGTCCTGCTGGCTGTGGGAGAGCAGGTGGGTCACGAACAGCTAAGCTATGCTTCCCGCATGAATAAGGCTGTGGTGGTGTTTTTGAAAGGTGAGCCGCAGGTGAATCAGCTGATTGAGAGCGGCGTGTTTATCCGCGATTTGTTTGTGCAGGTGTCCCCGCTGTCGGTGCCCTCCACGCGAATCACCATATCTGGTGTTCCGCCGTTCATACCTAATGAGCTGTTGGAGCAAGAGCTCCGCAGGTTCGGCAAATTTGCCAGCGGGATTAAAACGGTGAGTTTAGGATGCAAAGATCCTAAACTGAAGCATGTTCAGTCGCTGCGAAGGCAGCTATTTATGTTCTTGGACTCTCCGACTCAAACGCTGGAGGTGTCCTTCAGAGTCAAACACGGGGAGGGCTCATACATGGTGTACGCGAGCTCAGGTCAGATGAAGTGTTTTGAGTGCGGGGATGTCGGGCATAAACGTTTGACCTGTCCGCACAGACAGCAGGAGGCGGCGAGCGGCCTCGCTCGCGCGGACGCGTTGGGCGGTGCCGGGGGTGGCGGCGTGTCTGCTGCCGCTGCGGCCGCGGGCGCGCTGCCGCTTGCGGCGTCGTCCGATGCGGATGGCGGCGGGTGCTCTGCCGCTGCGGTCGCGGGCGCGCTGCCCCCCGCGGCGTCGTCCGGCGCGGGTGGCGGTGCGTCTGCTGCCGCTGCGGCGGCGGCCGGTCTTGTGGTCGGTGCTGTTGTGGCTAACACCGCCGTAGCCGACTTTGTGCACGTCGAGGCAGCTGACGTGGCGGTGGCTGGGCCCGCGCCTGCCGTCGCCGCCGCTGCTGCAGCTAATAGCGTGACAGCCAGTGTCACAAACACCTTAGGTGGAACAGAGCAGGCTGAGGAATGTGAAGCTCCCGTGGCTGCATACAGTCTGAGGAGCTCCCAGTCTGCAGGTACTGACACACCTCTCACAGTTTCAGGTGAGGAGATGGATTTTGATTCAGAGTCAGACACTGTCTCAGTCAAGGAGTTTTCAAGCAGAAATACTGACCTCTACTCTCTGGAGGACATTAAAAACTTCCTTGACGAAACATATAAAAAATCAGCCAAAGTTACAGATTATTTCAATGACACTGATAAATTCATTAGATCCGTTGGCGTGTTAAAAAGACTTGTTGGGTTTGATCTTCTTGATGAGAAGAAACGTTTTCGCCTCAAGAAGCACATCACAGCCCTGAGAAAGGAAGCAAAAATTAAGGGTAAAAGTGTGCGGAAAAGTAAACGTTAAAATATGATCATGCACAGCACGGTGCTTCCTCTTTTTGACTGTTTGTTGTTTGTGTCTCTTTGTCTGTCTCTCTTCTCTGCCCTCTTCATGCAGAGCCTTATTACAGGGACCTTAAACATTAATGGTGGGAGGGACAGGCATAAAAGAGCTATAATTTCTGAGTTAGCTACTCAAAAAAAGTTGGATGTGTTGCTTCTACAGGAAACACATACAATCTCAGGGGATGAAGTAGACTGGGGCCTATGGTGGGATGGACCATGCGTCCTCAGCCATGGCACAAATTTTAGTGCGGGGATAGCAATTTTGTTTACACCATCTGCAAACGCAACTGTTCTGTTCTCTGTTGAGGTGGTGAAGGGTCGCGCACTCATTGTTAAGGCAGAAATACAAAGTGCTGCTTTTGTTTTTGTAAATGTGTACGCACCAAACCACGGCGCTGACAGAGCTCGCTTCTTCAGCACACTGGCAAATGAGCTGCAAAAATACCAAAATGAGCAGATCATTATGGGTGGGGATTTTAACTGTACTTTAGATTTCACTTTAGACAGGACACATGAAGAACCACATCCACAATCATCACTTCACTTGAAAAATGTCACCACACATCTAGATCTGTTGGACACATGGAGGGTTAAACATCCCCACACGAGACAGTACTCATGGGTGAGGGTCAGCAATAACAGGGTGAGTGCCGCCAGGCTGGACAGGCTTTACATTTCTGGAAGCCTCAGCTCCAGGCTTGCCTCCAGTAGCATCTGCCCAGTTGGCTTTACAGATCACCATCTTGTGGCCATGGAAATGGTAACCTCGCCGGGTAAAAGGGTTAGCTCGTACTGGTGCTTTAATAACAAGCTCTTACAGGACATTACCTTTTGTAAGGCTTTTGAGGGGTTCTGGCAGCAGTGGAAACTGAGGAAACCCCTCTTCAGTTCCCTGAAGCTTTGGTGGGAGGTAGGCAAGGCCCAAGTCCGAGTCTTCTGCCAACAGTACACATCCTATTCCACTTCTAGGATAAAGGCGGCAGTGCATGACCTTGAGGCCAGCATTAAAAACATTGAGTTGGGGCTGCACGGAGACCCAGACCCCAATATGGGTTCTCTACTACAAGAGAAAAGAAAGGAACTAAGCTCCTTACTACAGGAGAGGGTGAAGGGGGCTTTGGTAAGGTCTCGCTTCCTCCATCTGAAGGACATGGATGCCCCAAGCGCCTTCTTTTTTGGCTTGGAAAGGTCAACAGCACAGAGGAAGATGATGACCTGCCTGAAGCTCCCAGATGGTAGGGTCACCACCAGCCCAGAGGAGATGAGGCGACACGCGGTGGATTTTTACACCGATCTCTTTGCTGCAGAGGATTGTAGGACCGAGTGTCAGGAAGAGCTGCTGCAGGAGCTCCCCCAGCTTAGCCCAGGGGAGAAGGATATTCTGGACTCCGAGCTCACTCTAGAGGAGCTGACCACCGCCGTCCATCAGATGGCATCTGGGAAGGCTCCTGGGATTGACGGTCTCTCCAGTGACTTTTTTCAAACAGTTCTGGAACATTATGGGATCTGACCTTCACGAAGTTCTGGTCGAGTGCTGCCGGACAGGTTCTCTTCCTGTCTCATGCCAGCGGGCAGTCCTCTCACTCCTGCCAAAGAAAGGAGACTTGGCTCTTCTTAAGAACTGGAGGCCAGTGGCGCTCCTTTGTACTGATTACAAGGTTCTCTCTAGAGCCTTGTCCAACAGACTAAACAGTGTACTTGGTGTCATTGTCCACACAGACCAAAGTTATTGCATACCTGACAGAAATATAATGGACAATATTTTTCTTGTTCGTGATGTGATAGAAATGTGTAACTTTTGTGATGTAAACACAGGGATTTTATCACTAGACCAGGAAAAGGCATTTGATAGGGTAGATCACTCTTATTTGTTTTCTACACTTAGGGCTTTTGGTTTTGGTGATGGGTTTATGTCGTGGGTTAGTCTGTTATACAGGGGTGCGCAGTGTTTGGTGAAAATGGGGGCAGGGCTGAGTCGGCCAATCCCTGTGCAGCGGGGGATCAGACAGGGTTGTCCTATATCAGGCCAGCTATACAGCTTAGCCATTGAGCCCTTGCTGTGCAGGTTGAGGGGTCGACTCACCGGCTTATCGCTGCCGGGTCCTGCTCTCAGTGAGCGTCCTCTGGTGGTTTCTGCTTATGCGGATGATGTAAATATCTTTGTCACAAGCCAGGGAGACGTTCACGGTCTGCGGGATGCCCTGTCCCTGTACGAGAGGGCTTCATCTGCACGGGTCAACTGGGCAAAGAGTGGAGCGTTGCTAGTCGGGCAGTGGAGGGGTCAGCCAGTGCCCAGTTTGCCGGGAGGGCTCAAATGGGGTAAAGAGGGCCTGAAAGTGTTGGGGGTCTTTCTGGGCACTGAGGCTTTTCAGTCCAAGAATTGGGAGGGGGTGATGGAGAAAGTGTGTGCTCAGTTGTCTAAATGGAAATGGTTGCTACCCCAGTTGTCGTATAGGGGGAGAGTTCTGGTCGTAAACAACTTGGTCGCCTCGACTCTATGGCACAGACTTGTCCCTCTTACACCACCACCGGGCCTGATTGAAGATCTCCAGAGGGCCATCGTAGACTTCTTCTGGTCCGGCCGGCACTGGGTTCGTGCAGCAGTTCTCTACCTTCCTGTGGATGAAGGTGGGCAAGGCCTCATTAACATTCAAGCAAAGATTGCCTCTTTCAGACTTCGAACAGCTCAGGAAATATTATATGGATGTGGTCCCAGCTGGCTGGACACCGCTCACCTGCTGCTGAGGAGAGCCGGGAGGTTGGGATACGAGAAACAGCTGTTCCTGATACAACTGGAGGAGGTAGACCTGACAGGGCTGACTCCGTTTTACAGCTCTGTGGTGCAAGCATGGAGGATTTTTAACTCATCTCGTACCACAGAAGGGACTCCTGGCATGTGGCTATTCGAGGAACCTCTGTTCTTCAATGGATTCCTTAGAGCACAGACACTGCAATCAGCCAGCCTGAGGGCTAACCTCAGAACAGCTGGCTGCACCAAACTGGGCCACCTGATGAGGGCAAGGTTGAGTATGGATGCCCTGAGGGACAGGAGTGGCATTACTTCTGTGAGGCTACTCAACAGAGTGGTGGAGGAGTTTTGTGCTGCCCTGCCAGCATCATTCAGAGCATTCATTAATAACCATGCTCAATGTGAACAGTGGACAGAGGGGATGGAGTATGGTTTCCCTTCTGTGGTGGTCACACCTTCTGTGGGGGAGTGGCAGGAAGGAGGGGGACAGCTGCTCTCACTTGCAACCCCAAAGCTGGACAAGTTTCAGGACGCTGGTAAGAAGGCTATCTACCAGTGTTGCGTTAAGGTTTTGCACCTGCGCTCTCTGGCAGAGCTGAAGGAGTCAAGGTGGACGGAGTTTTTCGGCCCAGACACCTCTCCCAAAGGCAGCTGGCGGTCCTTGTACAAGCTGCCCCTAGATAAGCGGGCAGCAGACCTCCAATGGAGGGTTGTACATGGGGCAATAGCTACGAACAGATACAGAGCACACCTTGATCCGGAGCTGGGGGAGGAGTGTGGGTTTTGTTCAGACTCTGAAACAATTTTCCATCTGTTTGTCCAGTGTCCGCGGCTGGCTGCGCTGTTTGAACTTTTAAAGTCCTGGTTTCAGGCCCTCGGGGAAGATTTTTCTTTTAGTTTGTTTATATATGGCCCGAGATATAGTGCAAAAAAGAAAATGTTGCACACTTTAATCAACTTTCTTTCAGGGTCCGCTAAGTTAGCCATCTGGCTGACGAGGAAAAATCGGGATAAAGGTGTCGGCAGTGTGCAGCCATTGTTGGTGCTGCAGGGTCTGCTGAAGGCCCGACTAAAGATTGAACACACATATTATAAGATGGTGGACAATCTGCAGACTTTCAGTCACATGTGGGGCATTGGGGGGGTTCTCTGCTCTCTAGGGGGCAATGGAGAGCTCATTACTAATTTTTGAATGTTAATGCCGGAATAGGACAGAATTTTTTCTTCTTCTGTGGTGTTTTTGTTTTTCTTTCTGTGATTCGGGAATATTTTAGCTCATTGAAAGAAGGGATGAGGATTTGATTTTGTGCTAAAGTTGGCAAATAAATGGCTTTTTAAAACCAAACCAACCTCTCCTCTCCTCTCCTCTCCTCTCCTCTCCTCTCCTCTCCTCTCCTCCTCTCTCCTCTCCTCTCCTCTCTTCCTCTCTTCCTCTCTCCTCTCCTCTCCTCTCCTCTCCTCTCCTCTCCTC